>NW_018021899.1:10820-21411 GCF_002006095.1 Pseudomyrmex gracilis
TAGTATATATATATATATATATATATATATATATATATATAAGTTTTGCGAGCTCATAAATCAAGGAACGTGATTCTTAATGCATTACACTACTTGTTTTATTTTGAGAGGACTTCTCTTTTGTAAACTAGAGTGAAAATTGCATTTTCTACTCTAGGGATTGAGCTCAAAATTTGCAATTTGCGTAGTTTGAGAGCTCATAAATCAGTGAACGAGATTCCTCATCGAAGTACACTGGTTGTTTTATTTTTCAAACACTTTTTTTTGTAAAATGGGGAGAAATATGCATTTCCTATTTTTGGGTTGAGTTCAAAAATCGCAAACTGCGTATTTTGCGAGCTCATAAATTATGGAACGCGATTTCCCAATGAATTACGCTGGTTGTTTTATGTTGCGAGTACTTTTTTCTTGTAAATAGGGTAAAAAGTGCATTTCCTACTTCGGGAATTGTGCTCAAAAATCGCAAACTACGTAGTTTGCAAGCTCATAAAGCAGGGAACGTGATTTGGTAATGAATTACGCTTGTTTTATTTTTTAAGTACTTCTCTCTTGTAAAATGTGGTGAAAAGTGCATTTCCTACTTCGGGAGTTGAGCTCAACCATCGCGAATTGCGTATTTTGCGAGCTTATAAATCAGGGAACGTGATTTCTCGATGAATTTTGCTGGTTGTTTTATTTTGCTAGTACTTCTCTCTTGTAAAATGGGGTGAAAAGTGGAATTTATATTCCGGGGATAGATTTCAAAAGTCGCAAACTGCATATTTTGGAATGTTTTATAAAAAGAAACAACATTTAGTAAAGAACTAATTTGTTTGTCTTAGTTTTAGAGGACTTCTCTTTTGTAATTTTGGGTAAAAAGTGGAATTTTTTCTCCAGGGTCGATGTGTATAGGTCGTAATGTGTGTATTTTGTTTTTTGTAAATGTTCTTGTTATATTCTCCGTGCTACTTTTTCTTTTGTGTATAGGAAAGAGTAGGTTTTCTCTTGCAAAAATACTTTCGGGGTAGTTTTGCGTCCTTAGTGGTGGAGCTCAAAAATCTAAACCAAGGTTAATTAAGAGCTCATAATTCTGGCGCAAAAAGCAGATCGATTTCTGCAGTTTTAAGTAGTGGGGGAGCGCAGTCCAAAGGGACTTAGCCCCCCCCCACAGAAAACTTGGAATTCCTGCTCCGCAAAACGAGCTCAAAATTTTTAAGTTAGTGGGTTCAAAAGCTCATAAATAGCTACTAATTCTGCAACAAGTTTGAATCGATTCGGACAAGGTGGGGGGGCTAGATCTTGAGGGGTAGATTCTATTGTAGAAATATCAGAAGGGGAAGGTTTGAATAGTTAGAATAATATTTTATGTAATTGTAATATATACACTTATATATATATATATAAGTGTAACAAAATTAAGTGTAAAATAATTTGATATAATAAAAAAGAAATATAAAAACCAATTAGCGATATAAATTAGGTAGACGCTTCATTTAATTGAATAAATATACGTTTAATATGTATATACTCGTTGTCCTACTTATTTACTTCTTTTGTATAAACTTAAAATTGCGCTAAGAAATATCACATAAAAATAAATTTTTGAAATTAATATCGAGCATAACAATGTTTCATTAATATTGTGCATATCCAAACGCGGTTTTCTTATGTTACGCGGTAGAATTTGACGCAATAAGAAAAGTCACACACTCAGTATATTTTTCATTAAATTTGACTTAAATTTGTTATTTCTATAACAATATATTTATTACTATAACAATATATTTACAACACGTATATATATGGATTTAATCAGATGTAATTAAAGCGTCTGTCTAATGTATCAATAATTGGTTCGTTTGCCGTCGTTTGATACTCGCTTGTTAATATATTGAGAATTTTTGTATTAAGCTTTTGTATTTACAGTATAATACGGGGGCGGAACTGTAAATGTTGCGCAAGAAAATAGTAGTAAACAAGACGGCACCAACAACGAGCGCAGCGACGACACCGTCGAGCGTTACACCGGCAGCAGTGCTACTCCCGCCATCTCCGACAGCGCCGCCGAGAGAAGCAACAGCGACGACATCACCGCCGAGCGTTACACCGGCAGTGCTACTCCCGCAACCTCCGACAGTGCTGCCGATGACGAGAGAAGCGAACAGATCGGTGAAAATAATAATAATTATACATTTATTGTATTACGGACGGAAAACGCGCATAAATTTAAGAACTTCGGGGTAAGAGGGAAAGAGGCGACATTTGAGATCCGCGAAATTCAACCTAGTGCTGAAATAGTAGAATGGGTAGAGGGTGCATTTTGCGAAATTTACAGATACGCGACAAATTTATCGGAGCCGAATGATTACGTTGGGGTGTGGTTCGACTCCCCGACTTTGACCAACAGTGCAGCTGGTCTTTCTTTTCGTCCTGCGCGTGACTTGACTCACGAGAATATTTGGTCTCTCGTGAGTTTGGTTGCGCAAAGTAACGGAAGGATAGATATCTCTACGTCATTTACGATACGCGTATGCACCGTCCACTCTCCGTCGAGCAAAGGAGGCCGTCCTTTGGGCGCGGAAGGAATCGAGAAACGCTCGATTCTTTCAATAACGAATAGCGACAACCTCTGTTTCACTCGCTCACTCGTTGCCGCACGGGTATACCTTGAACGAGGTAACACCCGCAAGGGCGAGCTACATGAGCGATGGAATGCAATGAGACGTTCGAACTCCTCCTTACAACGCCAATGAGCACTAGAGTTGGTGGAGAAAGCAGGCGTCACAATTCCGGAGGAGGGTTGTGGTATTGGGGAAATTGAGCAATTTCAACGGTACCTTGCCGGGGAGGGGTTAGCTATAATTGTTTACGCCTCGTCTACTTTCGCGAAAAGCGGAAAACCGTTGTACGACGGTGGTGCGTTGCTCGCCTCTCTCGGACGCGAATCCTTGCTACGTTTAAATATTCTTTATTGCGACGATTCGCGTCACTATTGCCCGATTTTAAATTTAAGAGCGGCGGCGGGGAGAAAGGGATACTGCATTCCTTGCAACCTGCCTTATCGTCCCGAACAAGGAGTTCATCGATGCTCGCATAAATGTCCGCGTTGTCGCGGTGTGCCGTCGTGCGAAACAAAAGAAGTAGAATTAATTCGATGCGAGCAATGTAAGAGAATGTTTTTCGGGCGCGAGTGTTTCAAGCGTCACCGAGCCGAAAAATCGTACGGAGACGGTCGCGTGAGCGTGTGCAGCGCGTTGCAATTTTGTGACGATTGCGGGCGTTTGTACAGAATAGCGGGTGCGAGGCACGAATGCGGCGTCGTGTTTTGTAACATTTGCAGTTTGCGTCAAGATGTAAACCATCTTTGTTATATTCGACCTTTTACACGCGAGGATTTCACCGGCAAAGGGAAAAACGCACGCGTCGCATTCGTGTTCTACGATTTCGAGACCCGACATGATGAGATGCTCGAAGGTACAGCGTCTGTGAAAATTCACGTGCCCATTCTTTGCGTCGCACAGCAGATTTGCGTCGCGTGTGCGAGCGAGGACGACATGATGGTACGTTACCGGTGGTACGGTGTGCGCGAATTCGTTTTCTGCGATGATCCGATGAGGCAATTCGTCGATTTCGTTACGAAAACGACGAAATGTTTCAAGCAGATTATCTGCATCCTGCACAACGCCAAGGCGTTCGACGCGCAGTTCATCCTTCGTTACATCACGGAAAAACATGTCGATTTGGATCCACGAGTAATATTAAACGGGACGAAGATCGTCGTATTAACGGCCAGGCGTACGAAATTAATTGACAGTATCAACTATATGCCAATGCGTTTGTCAGCTCTGCCAAAGGCTTTCGGTTTGCGGGGTGGGGTGGAAAAAGGATATTTTCCGCATTTATTTAACACACTCGCGAATCAGTCGTACGTCGGTCCGTTACCAGCCGGTGAACATTGCTCGCCGGATAGTATGTCTAGCAAAGAACGCGAAAGTTTTTTGTCGTGGCACGCGGAACAGATGCGCAAAAACGCAGTTTTTGACTTTCAACGCGAGATAGTTCGTTATTGTCGTAACAACGTTGATATTTTGCGGCAAGTGTGCATGGCCTTCCGCAAGATATTTCTCGAGCGCGGAAACGTATGTCCGTTCGAAGAATGCACGATCATCGCTTCCACATGTATGCGCGTTTTCCGCAAAAACTTTTTACGTGAGGAAGAGATCGGCGTCATTCCTCGCGGCGGATATCGCCTCGCAGATACGCAATCCCGCAAAGTTCTGCAGTGGCTGGTGTGAAAGGAGCGCGAGCTCGGCCGCATCATTGTTCACGCGGGTCACGGGCGAGAACATCGTCTCGCAGAAGTCGGAGGCATTCCCGTTGACAGGTATTACGAGACGGCGAACGGTGAGCGTCACGTGTTGCAATACCACGGCTGCTTTTGGCACGGATGTTTCGTGTGTTTTAAAACGGAACGCGACAAACGTCTCTGCACGGGGGAACGCAAAGTGTACGACACGATGAACTCGCGATACGAGCGTACATTGACAACGTCATGGCGTCTTCGCAAACGAGGGTACATCGTGACGGAGAAATGGGAATGCGCTTTTGATCGCAATACGCGGAAAAATCGCAAAATGCGAGCGTTTTTAGACTAACATTCGATGCTCGCGGCTGAACCGCTTTTACCGTGTGACGCGTTTTTCGGTGGTCGAACGGGAAACATCGCGATTNGGCGCGAAGTTACGGGTACGGAGAAAATACGTTACGTAGACGTGTGTTCTCTATACCCTTACGTGTTGAAAACCGGCGCTTTTTCGATTGGACATCCGAAAATTCTTGTCGGACAAAAAGAGTGCGCCTCACTCATCGGAGCGATGCCCGATGTCGATTTTTCCGCGGTCGAGGGGCTTGTGCGTTGTAGAGTGCTTCCTCCGCGCAATCTCTTTCACCCTGTACTCCCGTACCGCGTGCAGGGCAAACTGCTGTTTGCTTTGTGCCGCAGTTGCTGCAAAAACTTCTTGCAGACACAGTGCTCGCACGAAAATCCGCGCGATCGTGAATTCGAAGGCGTGTGGATATCGTGTGAATTACGCGAAGCTGTGGAGAAGGGTTATCTCGTGACTGCAGTGAGCAAGATATGGCACTACGAGACGAGCCGATACAACGCTGATACGCGTCAGGAGGGAGTATTTACCGAATATATAAATTGTTTTCTGAAATTGAAGCAAGAGGCGAGCGGATGGCCGAGCGAATGCGTGGACGACCAATCTAAAGAACGATATTTTCGAGAATACGAAGCAGTTGAGGGTATCGCTCTAGATAGAGCAAACATTGCGCAAAATCCGGGTTTACGCTCGGTCGCAAAGCTGTGCTTCAATTCGGTTTGAGGAAATTTCGGGCAACGATCGAACTTGACGAGTACCGAGGTGGTAAAGTCGCAGGAACGTCTCGTATCGCTATTATCGAGCCCCGAGCACGAGGTAACCGATATATTACCTGTGAATGACGGGGTAATATATGTTTTGTGGCGAATGCTGGACGAGGCGGTCGTACCCTCTCCGATTACCAACGTGATAATAGCGGCGTACCCGACGGCACAGGCGCGATTGAAACTGTACGAATATTTAGAACGTTTAGGCGAGCGCGTTCTTTATTACGATACAGATTCGTGTACTTATGTGAGCAGCGGAGAACCCGGCGAATACGAACCGCGTACGGGAAATTTTTTGGGCGATATGACGGACGAGCTAAAAGGCTACGGCCGTGGTAGTTACATCGAGTCGTTTGTATCCGGTGGCCCGAAATTTTTCGCGTACGTAGTTTGTACTCCGGACGGTGGCGCGCGGGAGGTGTGTAAAATCAAGGGAATAACTCTCAATTCCGCAACCTCCCGCATAATTAATTTTAACTGCGTTAGGGAAATGTTAATGAGATGAGAAAAGAAGAAAATGTGTCGATAAATCTGCATTTTAGAGCGATTTGTCGCACCGCGTTTCACGAGGTTGTGACACGGAACGAATCAAAAATCTGCTTGCCGGTTTTGCTAAAGCGTAGATTTATCGACGAGCGACACTCCGTTCCATACGGTTATTAGAATAAGACTTTTTTCCGCGCATTCTTTTGTAAATAGTTTGTATATTTTTAACGTATTAGTAAAAGTTAAATTTGTATATATATATGTATATGTTTTCCGTCCAAATAGGTCATAATGTAAGTAAGCGCTTTGTACAATAAAAGAAAAATATGTAAAGTATTTTAAAAATTGTGTGTAAAAATTAGGTTATAAAATGCAAGATTTTCTGTACATGTTAGTAGATTAAACAATATGTACACATTTTGTAAAACGTAATATTTTAGTGTTATTAAATTTTTATTAAAACAAAATTAAAAGATTGGTTTTTCCCAATCTCTGTTTTTTTTTATCCTTAGAAACTGCCGTTTTGATATAACCTCAACAAAAAGCTATAAGCTTATATTGGCGCGCGCGCGTTTGACGAGCTTATTTTTGCGCGCGCGACGATAAGCTGATTTTTCATGAAAACAGTTTTTCATTCATCCGGAATAAGCTCACCGTTGCCGCGACGAAAATTAGCTGCTTTTTGCGGCAAAACGCGGCCGCCGCGGGGCCCAACCCGCGATGGTGAGCTCATCGTCGCAAACCAAAAACAGTTTAATTTAAGAGTTATACGAGCGGCAATTTGCACAGTCTTCGAAATGGACGTGCGCTGGAAACATCCCTGGACGTCGATCGTTTGCGGTCCTACNGGATGCGGGAAAACAATTTTTGTAAAAACTTTTCTTCGCTATTTGCCAAAAAGGGCGAATATTCAATTCAGGAGAATTTTATTTTATTACGGCGAGTGGCAAGAAGCCTATCTCGAGTTGCAACACAAAATGGAAAAATGTAAAATCAAATTTCGCGAAGGACTACCCCGCCCGGAAGAGTACTCGAACGACCCGCTTTGTGCGAAATTAATAATAATCGACGATCTTATGCGAGAATTGTCGTCGTGCGAAGTGATCGTTGATTTGTTTACCAAAAATAGCCATCATAAAAATCTTAGTGTTATACTTATTTTACAGAATCTCTTTCATCAGAGACGCGGTCAACGCGATATTTTGCTGAATGCGAATTACATTGTGGTTTTCAAAAACCCGCGCGATCGCGCGCAAATTTGCCATCTCGCGCGTCAAGTCTATTCCGACGACGCAAAGTTTTTGGAAGAAGCGTACTACGACGCCACTTCGCGTCCTCACGGTTATTTACTGCTCGACTTGAAACAATCAACACCGGACGAATATCGTTTTCGAACGTGCAACTTTCCCAACGATCCGCGTCATTACGTGTACGTACCCCGCAGATCCCTCGCGTGAAAACCAGCGTATAAAAACCCGAAGCACACGAGTCAAGGGCATCATTCAAAGCTACGATGCCGATAAAGGAGCGGAAAAAGCAACAAAGGGCGCATATTAGAGCTAACCGCTCTCTCGGTAAAAAAAACATCTGTCTACTGAAAGCTCTGTGTCTTCTAAATAAAAATCAACGCGCTGCTTTTCTGCGAAACGCTGATAACAAATTCATCGCGTGTATTCGCGAGTGTGTCCACAATACGCTCAGAGATAACGTACCGCTCGAAAAAAGAAAGAAGAACCGCTTAATTTGATACAAAACGGCGCTGCGACGTATCGCGGAACGAAGAGGTACTTGGAGGTGCAAGAGAAACCTGCTGGTGCAACAAGGTGGCTTTTTACCATACATCATCGGGCCCATACTCACAGCTTTATTATCTCGAGTTATCGAGTAAACATGGAACGGGCTAAAAAAAATGGTGTCGATTTCCACGGATAATCGCAAAAAAATGCAACAACGAATGGCGGGGAAAAATACCACTGCTAATACCACACGCACTCCCGGAACCGTGCTCTCGCGTCACTTTTCAAGGATATAATATTTTCTTTCAAAGGTATAACGTTCAACAAATATTACAAAGAAATGTGTGTGTTTTAAAACGTGTTGCATATATTTTTACATGTTGCGTACAATTATTTATCCGTTTTTTACAAACAGAACACAAATTAGTAACAATCTAATTATTATTTTTATCGTATTCTTTACATCACGGATTTTTTATGCAAAAAAGTGCATTTTTATAACATGCAATAAATAAATAAAAAACGTAAGACGTACATTTAGATTATATTGTAACATTTGAAAAAAAAATCAAAATATTGTGAGACTCGAACCAGCAGCGTCGATACTACTACCCTAGTACGCTACTGTTACGCTACGCGCTCTTTGATTAAACAGTCTATTTAATATCCTCATAAGGTACATTAAAATTTTTTAATTTGATTTTCTCGCAAATTCTTAAGTAGTGCTTATTACTTTACCCTGCAATACTCTACCTAATCATCTATCGATCCTATAAGTTTCGTCCAAATCAATTGTTCTATTGTCGTAGTCTCCCCTTGTCGAAAAAGAAAAAGAAAAAGCAAAACGTTATTATGACCAAAAGACAAAGCAAGCAGCGTTCAGCGTAGGAGAAAACATCTTATTGTATGACAAAACACTGAGAAGAGGCAGGTCAAAAAAGCTAGAGTCAAAGTGGATAGGACCTTACGTAGTAGTCGCAAAGGTGACAGACGTGACATATGCAATTAAGGCGGAACGGCGCACGCAGAATGTACACGTCAACAGGCTGAAAGCCTTTATAGAAAATTAAAAAGGTAATAGTCACTTACCATCACTCGGAATCGGAGAGGGTGATGAGAGGCGGTGAGACGCGAGGTGGAGGCCCCAGACAAATCACCTCCTCGTGGTCCTCGTCGTCCTAAGGATGGTCAACTGAAGGCTACAAACAAATCACCTCCTCGTGGTTTTCGTCGTCCTGAGGATGGTCAACTGGAGGCTTCGGGTACGGCAAGGCGGGCGGTGGGGGCCGCGAGCACAGGAACATCACTTCCGGAGACGGCGGTGGTCCCTCGGGCGTGCGGGGCGTCGCGGGGTTCTCGGATTCGGAGCTCTCGAGGCTTTCCTCATAGCTTTCCTCATAGCTTTCCTCAGAGCTTTCGCCAGAGGAGAGAGAGTCTCCTCGGAGAAGGCGCCCGGACCGTAGGGTGGTGAGTAGGTGGAGTGCGACATACTAAAAGCATTAAAATTTTTTCTTATTACTCCAAGGAAAAAAAAGGGGGCACTTACAAATTTCACAAAGGAAAAACCACTTACACTGTGCAATACGCGGACGACTAAAGGGTACACAATTGTCGGTGATCAGCGGGGTACTGGTGCTCGTCGTGAAGAACCATGTCGCGAGGAACAAAAAACGCGGGGACATCTTGGGTGTACGTCTTAGAATTAATATAAGAAGCGATAAAAGAGCTTAGGTGACAAGAATAGCGAGTTCAGGGTAAGGCCAGTGCCCTCAGTTCCACCTGATAGGCGACACCGTTCGCGGAAAAAAAGGTGTAAAATATAATATAAAACATTCTGTTTGCAGGAAGATGTTAGTAAAAATAGTAGTACTTATCTGCTGTGTCGCGGGGAGTAAAACTGGAAGTCAGGGATATCACGTACAAAGATTTCAACACAATCCGGGCATGTATTACGAAAAATACGGAACAATGCTTCACGCTAGCAAAAAGTGGAGATTAGTTGTGAGATTGAACGTGTCGACGGTATACACAAGAGCAGAGCAAACGAAGTATATGTTGGGGTATACAGCTAAAGCGTGCGAAAATACAACCATAACGCGCAGGAATAGAGAACTGTGCGAAGGATTTGCCGCGGAGTTGCGACAGAAGTTGCAAAAAGTGGAAAAAGTAGTAAAACGCGTAAAAACTGTGGTAGAAACACTAACGCGTCGTCGGAGGGGGCTGGTTAACGCAGTAGGTTCTGCCGCAAAAATTCTGTTCGGTACAATAGGTGCCAAAGATGAAAAGCGAGTTTCAGAACAGGTAGAGTTACTAAACAAAAAGCAAGCTGTTTTACAGCACGTGGTTAAAAATCAGCTGCAGGTTATAAACGCGATTATTGCTCACGTGGAAAACATTGAGGAAGTCGTAGAGAGAAACGAAAACAAGATAAAAAACGCGATGGTTGAAATAACAAAAAAGTAGACAGCTACGCGCAACAGGCCAAACTTAGCGAGTATTTTATGGAGTTAAGCAGCATGATTACGGAACTCGAGTTTGACGTGGAGAGTATCATGGGGTCATGAACGTACAAGCAAAGTTCAAACAGTTAGAAATGGTACCCGTCGAGTTAATAATAAAAAAGTCTCCGGGATGCGAATGATTGGTCTGCCCACGGATTACACTTTCCATTCGTCGTAACTCTCGAGAATTGAGTAACAATAAGGGAGTACGTCACAGTTAGCGTATATTGTAAAAACGCGAATGTGTATACCGTCATCAAGTTTCCGATAGTAGTTTCGGTAGAATACGACCTATTGAGGGTAGAGCCCTTACCGGTGCAAGATCACGATAATGTTTTCAAGGTGACACAAGTAAAAAACGAGATAACAGAAATATGTAAGGCCGATACGAGACATTCGCAGGATGTTTGTGCGGGAACTAAGCGTGTACATATATATATATATATACATGTAACGAA
>NW_018021899.1:21600-27166 GCF_002006095.1 Pseudomyrmex gracilis
AGGAGTCGAACCTGGAATCTCCGGCTTTCCGTGCCATCGCCTTCCCTGTTAGGCCACCGAGGCACTTGGAGTAAGTCTCGCAATATTCATATATATATATCGAAATTGGTTTGATGATTCTGTTGACAATTTCACGAGCGTTAAATCTTTGAAATTACGCTGGCTGCAATTTAGCGTTAACAGTATCATCAAAGGAGTTTTTTTCGCAATATTTTAAAAAATTAGTTAGGGGGGTATTTGGGGTATTTCATATGTGAGATGCAAATCTAGCATCCCGTATGATTTTAAGAATTGAGATTTTCAATTCAAAAAATACTTGTAAAAAGTTATAAGTATAGTTCGTTACATGTATATATATATATATATGTACACGCTTAGTTCCCGCACAAACATCCTGCGAATGTCTCGTATCGGCCTTACATATTTCTGTTGACAATTTCACGAGCGTTAAATCTTTGAAAAACGAGATAGTTGCAATAGATGAGAATAACCAAACGTATTCCATTGTAAAAATAAGTCAGTTAGAGCAGTGTAAAAACATTAGAGATAGTTATGTCTGCGATAACGTAGAATCGGTGTACAAAGTACACGCGGACGCATCATGCGATGTGCAAGCGTATGTTAGTTGTAACGATGTGCATCGTTACGGCCGGGACCGACCATCCGTCCCGGCCTAAAACACGGCGCTTAGCGCAAAATAAAACTATCAAATGGCGTATATTAAAATATACGCTGACGGCCTGCGCGCCGCCCGCACCGCGCGTTTCCCCGCGCCGCGAAACGGCCTGCGCGCCGTCCCCGCACTGCGCGCTACCCCGCGCCTACAAGTANCAGCTGGTACCGCGCCCGCACCGCGCGCCTCGCCGCGCCACGAAATCGACAGCGACAAACAACTAATCTGTTTATCCGCGCATCCTTGTCAACCACCGCCCCGGGGAAAATTCGGGTATAAAAGCCGGCCCGAAAATCAGGGAAATCAGATCCGCTCCGATCTCCGGAGCCGCCGGGTAAACCGGCACCAGTCCCGCTCCGCTCCGGGGGAATCTTGGATTCTCCGCCGGGTAAACCGGCATCCGCTACGCTCCAGAGGGAATCTTGTATTTTCCGCCGGGTAAATCGGCCTCCGTTCCGCTCCGCTCCGAGGGATCTTGTATTCTCCGCCGGATAAACCGGCTTGCGTTCCGCGCCGGGGGAATCTTCCGATTCTCCGCCGGGTAAACCGGCATCCGCTCCGCTCCGGGAGAATCTAGCATTCTCCACCAGATAGACTGGCATCCGCTGCGCTCCGGGGGAATCTTCCGATTCTCCGCCAGGTACACCGGCATCCGCTCCGCTCCGGGAGACTCTTGCATTTTCCGCCAGGTAAACCGGCACCCGCTCCGCTCCGGGGGAATCTTCCGATTCTCCGTCGGACCGACCGAATAAGACCGTGACTTTCTTGCCTACCGTTCCGAGAAGCACCGCACAGTTAAGTCTTCGATCTATGGTATCAGTTACATTGCATTTTGTTATTTTTGTATATATTCCTTTCCGGAGGACCAAACGAACCGACCGAACATGTGACTGTCTCACGCATGATTCCGAGAAGCACCGTATCGTAGATTCTTCCGTTTATTCAGCTATTTTCTTTTAGTTAATTGTTTGTATATAGTATTTGTTTAATTCTATTTTCTTACTTGAATAAACCTTATTCAATTTTGTTACTTGAAACTACCGAGTCCATTCATTTTCTTACCTGTTCCTGGAATCCGACGAGCTACTCCGCAACAATTAAAAGATATAAAACAACGGAATAGTTTCTCCTGAAAAGTAGAACCGTTACATAGTAATCTAAGGGATTTTTCCATTTGTAAAGAAGAAATTGTGGTTTCGAACAACACGGTCGGGATAAAATTAAAAAAAGCACGTGTATGGCTGTACTCAACTCCAAAAAGCGAGTTGGTGGTGATATCATGCAAGAACCAAAAGGAAGCAACAGAAACTGTAAACGGAGTCGGAGAGATAAAATTGTCGGAAAAATGTAAGTTAGTAACTTCCAGCGTGATAATTCACACCAACAAGGTGAACGGTAAACAGATTAACACGTATTTGCCGCGATTCAACTTTTCGGTGTTAAGAGCAAAAAAACGTGCGGCTGATGAGAAACCAATAATGTTAGAAAGCACAGAATAAAACACAAATTAAGTAAATAAAATCAGAAATAACAGAGGTAACAAACAAAGTGAACGAGAGTTCGTTTTTTGAAAATCTGCATCTTATCTATCCGATTACGTCAGGCGTAACACTAGTAGTAATAATTATTGTAATAATTGTGTATAAAATAGTAAAGAATAAAGAAAAAACTGAGCTGGCACACATTGCCGTAAAGCTACGTAATGCAGAGCGGCGTGAAAAACAACAGAGCGTTCACGCACAAAACGTCGAGGCCGTCGCGCTGTACGTTAGGTTATACCGCGTAGTAGTAAAATACAGAATAATATAAGTAACACAAAAAAATTGTACACACGTAGGTTTAAGAGTTGCGACGGAAAATGTTATAAGCATTTTCCTTTTTCTCGAAAGGGGAGAAATGTTGTGCAGCAATTTTAAGATAGATGTAAGTAGAGTATGTGATGAGACATTACTGTCATTGCTCAATGACCTGGTTAGATTGCGGGGCAACAGCAGTTCTAGGAAGAACTGCTGGTTGCCACAGGATGCGACACATCGTCGCATTGTCCGAAATGCAACGCGGCATGTGTCGACACCGGCACCGGTAACTAGAACGGCCGTTGCTAGGGCCGGTAGGCCTGCTGAATCGGCGCGATCGATCTACTATAAATCGATCGCGCAGATGAGGCAGACTAGAGACTGGGATTAGTCTGATAACGCACTGTGTGGCTCCGCAAGTCGGAGAGTTTACCGCAGTGAATAACAGCCGTGTAAGAGTACATTGTAAAAAGAAAATAGCAATAAAGGATCTCTCGAGGTTTAAACAAGGATATATTCTTTCACCAAATTGTTTACTCCCCTCGACACCCAACAAAAGAGTATATTCTCTCGACATGAAGCGACACTCCATCAAAATTTGTTCTTCAATTTTCCGCGCGGGAAGAGCAGGAGGGCGAAGCCACTCCCTTTGCAAGGGGATGCAGCCCCCTGTTTACACGCTTACAACACGAACAAAACGTACACGGTGTCGGAAAATAACAGTTTATTGACGCAACTTCTTTTGTTTATAATTTTTTAACGAACAACGAGCGACGGCTAAAACCTTCAAATTGTTGTTCAAGGAGGTGTCTTTGACAACATATGTCAAGGACAGTGACTTCTGAGGGTGCTCCGTTTGTACGCATATTTACCGTCATTGTGATTATATGAAAGAAAATAGGTAAAAATTTGAGTTTCTTAACTAGAATAGGAAATTTTATATCAGCGTACACTAGATGAATTGTATACATCATAATTATAGCGCCGCACTTTGAATATTGTACGACGCTATTACTAGATATGGTCTGCAACACAGTTAAGTCAGTTGCAGATAGTACAAAATCAGGCTATGAGAGTAAGATTACAGTGTGATAGGTATGCCAAAGTAGCATGTATGCGGGATGCACTGCAATTTATGTTTATAAAATAACGATTATATTATAATGTACTGTTACGTCTTAGACTTCACGGGTCCCTTTTTTTGCAATGTAGAAACAATATTCTGGTCCTAAAGACCGTAACTCGCCGTAATCTTAGATGTAAACCTCCTGGATGGAGAATGAAGAGAGACGGCCAGTGGCAATAAATGAATTATAATCAGTTTGCACGCAAGGCAAACTGATATTGTTATGACGAATAAACGGATCTGATTTATAAATTTGCAGTGATAAAAATTTTCACACGATAGCCGAGGCGGATAACTCGAATCGGGCGGATGGAAATCAAAGATCTTCTTATCTCCAGAAAGGAAGTTGAAATCAAAAACAGGTTAGTAGTCAGCAATGCGAATTTAAACACGACAGCGCAATATTGATAGCAAGCTTCAAACAAAAGATAGTTAGGCCGATTTGGCCGACGCCGGTGATTGGCGCGCTTGCTTATGCAGATCTGCAAATCAAGATCCGAATTTTAATCTAAGTAACAAGAAAGAATACAAGATCCAAATTTGATATGTAAAACCCAAGTGTCTGGGGGCCACAAAACCGAATATATAAGCTGGAACTCAGAGCCAAAGACAGCTTTTTTTATCTTCTTTTCATCCGGTTCAATAGTCTGTTGTCTAGCACGTTGCAATTTCTTTAGAAGTGCGTTAGTTAGGGCAACAGTAGTGTCAGTGTCAAAGGAGAACCGAGTCAAGAGCTGAGCCACCTACTCCACAGTCTTGTCAAGGTGGAAAGTCGATCGTTTGCCAAGAAATTCCAGCAAGTAGTAAGTCAAAAATAGTAATATTAGTTTGGTAAAATAACCGGCGGTTTCATTCTCCACTTTAAACTTTCATTCTTTTGAGACAACTACCATTCGAGACATTTGATTGCGTTAAGTTGACATTTCTCACTTTTCATTCCTGTCAGACTAGCAGCTCACGACCTTGTGTGTCGTTCCGGGCCGCTGCTAACTTTCCATTTCTGTCAGACTAGCAGCTCACGACCTTGCGTGTCGTTCCGGGCCGCTGCCGATGTTCTCTTCAAGTTGTCCTCTGTAATGCTAAACAACGTAGCCTAAACCGCGTTCCGGAAGTTAGTCGTAAAATTATTTGATATTAGGTAGTAAAATTTAAATTACTCTTTTAAGTGAAACCCCGGAATCTGAAATACCAAAACACAATTAAAACGAGGCGCAACCGCCGCAACCAGGCACTTCAGCGCAAAAACGCTGCCAGCCATAACAGTCAACAACTTAACTAATCAAATCATAAACCGCAAACGTCAACCAATAGCGATTGTCAAAATTTACACCAGACAGATAGCGATTTTCAACATTTACACCAGACAAATAGCAATTGTCCAAATTTACAGCAGATACATCCTATTCCACATCAGATTCAGTCGCCTCCCCCTTCTCCTCCGCCTTCATCACCTTCTCTGTCTCTTCTTTTAGAATCTCCGTCGTACTCTCTACTAGCTCCTAGTGAAATTCCTGATTCTCCCTCTACCTCTCCTCGTCACCACTCTCCCTCTCCTTCCCCGAAATCACCCGAATCTGTCACTCTATCAGACAATGAAGAAGACTCCTTACCTCAGCAATTGTCACACTTTATATTCCTTGCTACTTCCTTCCCTGTCGCTGATAATCCACCTACGAAGAATGTGTTAATTTTGTATCTTTGAAAGAAATTTTTTGACTCTCTTCGCCATGCAGTTAGTACTCTCTCCCCTGATCACAATATCCTAGTTAAATTTCCTGGCTTTCCCGAAATCCGCAAAGTCCCTATAAGTTAAATAAGAATGAAAAGGAAAGGTCGCAAAACGAGCAAAGAACAATAGATGGTGTATTAAAAGAGTATATTAAAACATAGAACAAATATTAGGCGAAACGTTTCGACTCACAATGAAGCCTTCTTCAGTCGCAATAAACTTAATGATTAATTAAACAATAA
>NW_018021899.1:28436-31946 GCF_002006095.1 Pseudomyrmex gracilis
GAATCGTACGGTGTCGAATAATTTGGTGTCGAATAAATCTGTGTCGAATCGAGCGGTGTCGAATCGTACTGTGGTCAATAGAGTATCACCCCAACCTGGCGATCACTCGGAGAATGACAGGAATAAAACGGTTAGGTGATGTCCAAGGGTCTATTACATTTGGCCGATTTTATTTAAATGCCACTTTTTACTACCATTTTTATTCAACGTCTCTATTTCTCACTGTTTACATATGGTCAATATGCGGTACTTTTGAATGGGAGTCTTTTGCCCACGTTAAGATTGCCCACAGTCTCTATTGCCTACGTTGCAATTGCCCACAGTCACTATTGCCCACGTTGCGATTGCCCAAGACTAGCTTTTGCCCACGTTGCAAGTGCCCAAGACTTGCTTTTGCCCACGTTGCAATTGCCCACAGACACTATTGCCCACGTTGCGATTGCCCACGTTGCGATTGCCCACGATGCGATTGCCTACGAGTTCTTCTGTCCACATTGTTATTGCTCACACGATCATTGTGCTCACGATGCTAGTGCCCACGAGTTACTTTCGCTCCCGTTGCGATTGCTCCCGATTTACTTTTGACCACGTTGCGATTGATCACGGTGATATTGACTACGCGTTGCTTAAAGCCTAAGGGTCTGGGCACAATAGAGAAAATATCAGGCATAAGGATAAGGAGTAAAGATTAGGGGAATAGAAATTGCTAATTACTTTTATTAAAACAACAAAACGAGAAGGAATAACGCACAATGCGTTGAGAAGTAAAAATAAAGTATTACGTTTTGTTTCGTTGTGGGAAAATAAAATATTCTTTACCTAGAAAGGTCTTTTAAAAATTTTCATATAATATTTTGTTGTATGTAGATGTAATGATATATGTACATTTATTTATATATAAACTGTCAAGTGTTAATTGTAGTTATTTATTATGGTTACCAAATGTTGTAGGTATCTTTGGTTTAATTTGTTTTGTCGCCATTTTTTGTGTGATTGCATGTTCTGAATAAATGAAGATAGAATAAAAATAAATGTGTATTATGTTAGGTTAATCTAATTTTGTAGAATTATTACATCTAAAAATAACATTGTATTCGGTAAAAATATGTATATTTTCTGGATAAAAAATTGTTGAGTATAAATAATTGTTGATTTGCAAATACTGTATAAATGATGATTTTATTTTGTTGTAGTTAGTAGAAACAATCTTGTTACATATAATTTTTTAGAAATTATTTATGACTTCTGAGTTGTATATATTTAGATCAGATAGTCAAATTACATATAATATTGACTACCAAATCTACAAAAGATATGTGCTTGTAACAATATGAGTGTAATATAAACACCTGTGTAGTCAAATACGCATTATATTTAATTTATTAATCAAATAAAATGTTCCAATTTTTTATACTTTAAAACATGGATTATATTCACAATATAAAAATAAAAAAACATCAACAGTGATACATAGGTAATGTGAAAATAAACGTACACCGTAATACGCATGTTTTAAAAAATGTAACCGTATGCGCACAAAGCAGCTGGACTGTGGTTTATGTAGAATGGACTTTCTGCGCAATGCGGTAGCCAATCACCATTTTATTCTTTCATAAAAAAGCAGCATATTTTTCATAAAAGCAAAACTGATTATTGGTTACCGCGTTTTTTTTGCGAGCGTCTTAAGAAAGCCAAATTACTTTACTGTGATAGTCTGTTCAATGAGAGATGAGAATCTAAACGGACAAAAACTTTTCTGTTTCGCGCGTATCTCCTACCAGTAAGCTTTCCACTTTACTGCTCGTCAAGCTGTCAGCGGGTGGTGCGGATAAGGGAACGATCATCGCTATCTCTTCTTTGTCCGCTTTTCTTCTACTATAGGCATGAGGCTTCTCTTCTCTCATTGAACGAACTATAGTCAGTTTAAGCCCGTTCTACATTGATCGCAAAAGATAAATCGCACGATCGCATTGTCGCAAGTCGCAAGAATTGTGCGATTTGAGCATCTACATTAGTCGGAAGTTACACCCAGTCAGAAAAGAATAGGAAATGCTACAAAAGTGAAGAGCTCGATGCTTATTGGTCGTCGCAAGATCGCAGAGACGCAACCTTTGGGCAAACTTCGCGATTTCTGCCTACGACGATTTTACGACGATTGCAATATCGCTTGCGATCGTGCAATCAACTGCTTGCGCTCAATGTAGAACGGGCTTTAAGTGTTAACAGTTAGGCTGCTTTTATATGGAACGTAGATTGCGTCAGCTAATCAATTTGTCAAAGCTACCATATGTAAATGCAATGAGACAATTTGACTGGCTGACGCAAGGTACGCTCCATATAAAAACAGTTTTAAGCGTAAAGGTCATTACACACAAAATGACGTAAGCTGCAAATGCATAGCTTAAGACTATATGAACGCTAATAAGCAATACAGTGTCATCCCGCATTGCTAACTCGCCATATTGATTTACATAAAATCACGCTAGACGCTCATTGGTTTATATAGTTTTATGCTATGCATATGCACTCTATGTTATTTTGTGTATTATAGCCCTTATTGGTCCATATGGACGCGAATAAGCAATAGAGTGTCAACCTATAAAAACTGAAATATTGAGATATGTATGTAATATGCTTCTGTAACCTATCAAAGAACGTTCTTTAATCGTGTTTTTAAAACCTTAAATGTTTTTATATATCAAAAATACACAAACATCTTAAAAGAAACCTATACAAACATCTTTTCTTTTTAATCTTAAAGCGTAATTTCATCAAAATAGCAATGTGGGATGACACTGTAGTGCTTATTAGCGTCTTAAGCTATGCATTTGCAGCTTACGTCATTTTGTGTGTGATGACCTTTACGCTTAAAACTGCTTTTATATGGAGCGTACCTTGCGTCAGCCAATCAAATTGTCTCATTGCATTTACATATGGTAGCTTTGACGAATTGATTAGCTGACGCAATCTACGTTCCATATAAAAGCAGCCTAACTGTTAACACTTAAAGCCCGTTCTACATTGAGCGCAAGTAGTTGATTGCACGATCGCAAGCGATATTGCAATCGTCGTAAAATCGTCGTAGGCAGAAATCGCGAAGTTTGCCCAAAGGTTGCGTCTCTGCGATCTTGCGACGACCAATAAGCATCGAGCTCTTCACTTTTGTAGCATTTCCTATTCTTTTCTGACTGGGTGTAACTTCCGACTAATGTAGATGCTCAAATCGCACAATTCTTGCGACTTGCGACAATGCGATCGTGCGATTTATCTTTTGCGATCAATGTAGAACGGGCTTAAACTGACTATAGTTCGTTCAATGAGAGAAGAGAAGCCTCATGCCTATAGTAGAAGAAAAGCGGACAAAGAAGAGATAGCGATGATCGTTCCCTTATCCGCACCACCCGCTGACAGCTTGACGAGCAGTAAAGTGGAAAGCTTACTGGTAGGAGATACGCGCGAAACAGAAAAGTTTTTGTCCGTTTAGATTCTCATCTCTCATTGAACAGACTA
>NW_018021900.1:0-1644 GCF_002006095.1 Pseudomyrmex gracilis
GATAATACAGAATAGTCTCTCTCGTGCGCATGATACGTTTTCATCTTGACAAATTTGAGCGTTTTTCCTCAGTTGCTACTGAGCTTCTCGTCATAACAAGTTTTGAATAAAATGTACACCATATTGCGAAGTAAATAACATCAACGTTTTATGTAAGTTTTTTATCTCAAGCGTTTGCAATTGTAACATGTTCTCTAAACAATTTTTTGCGACCATCATTATTTTAAAAATTTTTTTATAATTTTATTGTAGAAGATATTGATAAGGACCTAAAAAGAAGGTCGAAACGTCTATTATATATTATCATTTAGTTTAAATAAATCAACTACTTACACATCCACACATCAACACCAGTGTTATGCTCTAACTGCCTTATCCACACTAATAATAAATTTTAGTTATCATTGAATATATATTTATATATTGTTATGTTTAATAAATTTAATATATAAAAAGTAAGCAGTTTACTAAAGTGTACCGTGGCTGTTTATCTATAAATAAATCTATACTTATTTATAAGTATAAAAATCTATACTTATTTATAAGTAATGTATTTAAAGATATAATAGTATTCAAAAAAACAAATGTTATTAATAAACATATTATTATAATCATTAATAAAGAAACTTATATAAGGCTCTCTTGAAGTAATAACTAAGAAATGAATAAGAATAAGATACGAGCCGCTTTGCAGGATGTTATGCTGAAATGTTCTATTATGTGAACATATATATATGTATACATATATATATATTCAAAACCAAAATTTACATGTGAACATATATACATATATATATGTTCACATGTAAATTTTTTACACGTGTTTTTAAAATTAAAATTTCAATTCTTAAAATCATACAGTATGCTATACTTGCATCTCATGTATGAAAGACCACGAATACCCCCCGAATTAATTTTAAAATATTGCGAAAAAATACTCCTCAGCCAGGAGTCGAACCTGGAATCTCGGGGTCTTTCATACATGAGATGCAAGTATAGCATACTGTATGATTTTAAGAATTGAAATTTCAATTCAAAAAACACGTGTAAAAAATTTACATGTGACCATATATATAAGTATACATATATATAATAGAACATTTCAGCCTAACATCCTGCAAAGCGGCTCGTATGATCTTATATTCTTATTAATTTCTTAGTTATTACTTCAAGAGAGCCTTAAGTTTCTTTATTAATGGTTGATTCACACTGATCGAAAATGCGTTATTAATGTTTATCAATGTCCATCTTTAATATATGTACGAGTGTTGCGAAGAATGTTTCCAAGTGCCTCGGTAGCCTAACAGGGAAGGCGACGGCCCGGAAAGCCGGAGATTCTAGGTTCGACTCCTGGCTGAGGAGTATTTTTTCGCAATATTTTAAAATTAGTTCGGGGGGTATTCGGGGTCTTTCATACATGAGATGCAAGTATAGCATACTGTATGATTTTAAAAATTGAAATTTCAATTCAAAAAACACGTGTAAAAAATTTACATGTGAACATATATACAGGGTGTCTGATAATGACCGTATAACCGCTCGTAGGCAGGTAGAAGGGATTATTCTGAGTCGAAAAGTCCTGAACCATTTTTTTCTATTACATATGATAAAGGAGTAATTATTGAATAAAGTAAGCCAATCAGC
>NW_018021900.1:1784-13163 GCF_002006095.1 Pseudomyrmex gracilis
AATAGAAAAAAATGGTTCAGGACTTTTCGACTCAGAATAATCCCTTCTACCTGCCTACGAGCGGTTATACGGTCATTATCAGACACCCTGTATATGTATACATTTATATAATAGAACATTTCAGCATAACATCCTGCAAAGCGGCTCGTATGATCTTATTCTTATTCATTTCTTAGATATTATTATAATTAATTTAACTCAAGGTTGTTGTTAAAACTTCATTTAATCGTTTTATTGATGTCATATTGAAATTCAATATATATAAGTTGATATATGACGTCAACGCGACATCTAAATGACGTCATATCGGCGACGTCAACTTTTGGTATTGTAAATGACGTCAAAATAACATACCATTTATGTTACTTAACATCGTAGTCATCAAATTGCTTCATAATCACGTCATTATCACGTGAGCTTGCTTGCTGGGATGTGGTTGTTTTAAATTGCAATTTCAAATCTAAAGATTTCGAGGAAAGATAAGGAGCGAAATAAAAAGGCGCCTCGAGTTCGGGAGCGAGTCACAAGTCATTTTGATCGCGAGCAGTCGAAATCGCAAGTCGTATAGATCGCAAGCCGTATAGATCGCAAGCCGTATAGATAATAAGTCGTTGTCATCGTCGTTTTTTGAAATGTTTAACGGAGTGGACATGACGTGCATTTTACACCTGTCGGTCATAGAGTTGAAAAAACATTCCAAAGAGGATTCTTCTAGAAGTGTTCGATAATTATGTGGAGCTTTTGTGAGACCAATTGCCTGAGCATTTGAAGAAAGACCCCGAGGTGCAGCTGTATTGTAGATGTCTCGAGCATTACAATCAATCGGGAGACTACGACCACATTGATGGACCAGCCCCGCTGAAAAGATATTGTCGCGTGTGTATTGCGAAAGCCAAGATGGAAAATCAACAATGAATCGGATCAGACAACCAAAATCGCAAACATGAACGACCACGAACCGTTCAAAGAAGAGGCCGCGCTCCTCAACACGTTGGATAATTACATCTCGTGGGAGGAACGGTGCTACAAACGTCTAGAAACGCTGAAAGAAAAGTGCCGAAGAAAACGCCCGCGACTGTCCACAGGTGTGATAAATTGGCACGTCGCTCGAATCTCGCGACTCAAAGGTCTGCGCGCGGTTCTTCGCGAACGATTCGCGCACGTGGGTACGGGTGTCGAGAACGTGGAACTCGCATGGATCAAAGTCGAGACAGCGTTTAACCCTTAACGGACGAGAGGCGACTCTCAGTCGCCACTGTGTTTCGCGCGGCAGGACGAGTGGCGAGTGAGAGGCGACACGCGGTGTCGCCTATAACGTTTTTATGAGATAATTTATATGTAAGATCATTTTATTATACTATGTAAGTCACTCAACACATTCGCAAAAATCGCTTCGTCCTGCTACCTCACCCGGTCGAAAAAGTCGTCGTCCGTTAAGGGTTAAAAATCGTTTGGTGACTGGCATCGTGGTGAACAAGTCATTCATCGAACCCCGTCGATTTCTCGAAGCCGCTAGAGACACGGTGCTCGCGCGCGTTCATCGAGCAATCGCGCGGCACGCTAGTGTGAAAGTGACAGTGTTCAGCGGGAAGTTTGTAGCGGGTGAAAAAACGAGTGTAAAATCGTTTAATACGCGCAATCGCGGACTCTATCTCTAGTCGGATCTGCACTAGTGGTACGATCAAGACGTAATGGATGCAACAATGACCGCTCTGGAAGAGTTCCAGAAACGCGACAGCGGCTGGACGTTGACGCAAATACTGAACCTCACAGTGAATGTGAACAATCACAATCCAGTGCACGCGGAATGTCAGGTTAAAATACCGCGTGAGGTTCAGCTCAAACGCGCGGTAGTGAACGTACAATCGCAGGACAATGCGTGTTTTGCGTGGACAGTGGTCGCCGCGTTGTATCCTAGTGCCAAAAACTCAAATCGACCGTCGCAGTATCCCGCGTACGCAAGTGTGTTGAACCTTGATGGAATAGAATTTTCAATGACATTGCACCAAGTCGCGCGTTTCAAACGCAACAACAACGTATCCGTAAACGTGTTTACGGCAGCGGAACAGAGACACAGATACGTGCCGCTGCATCTCACGTCGAACAAGAAGCATGTGAATCTGTTGTATGTTTCCGATCAACACGATGGACACGTGGGACACTTCGCGTGGATAAAAAATGTATCGCGATTAGTCAACTTACAATTGAGCAAAATGAAGATAGCACAGTACATATGTGACCGGTAAGTACAAAACGATTAGTGCAACAGTAACAACAATGTTGAATAAAAGTGATCTTTTAAATTGTGAAATGGTGAATTTGTTAATCAATGTTGTGTATTGTATTGTAACGGAGCCGCCGTGTAACGCGCGGCTTGCCCGGCCTTCCGTCTGCCGGACAGCTCGGTCAGACCAGGATTCGGATGAGGGGAAGGAAGAGATTGCGACACGTTCGGTTTAATGCTGAAATGTACTGAGTCTATATTCTAATAAATGAGAGAGTATTTACAAAGGTAGTTATGCAAGGTATTACACCCTCACAGTGTATCTCTGCGGATCGCGGCTGTGATTGGTGCGCGCGGACTTCGCGTCTCGGACGCTAATTATGCCGGTATCTGGTCAGGTTGGTGACTTACAAGCTAAGAGGGAGAAACGCGAATATGTACAGACGGCAGGATTCTTCGCAACTACGGAAACGCAAGTACGCGTATCGGTGGGGAATGTCGGTTTCGCGGTGCGCGAATGCGAAGTGTCGCAGCACGACGTGGTGCGCACAGTCGGCGGTCGGTCTGCTACCCAGTAGCGAGAGATGGTTTCCGGCGCCGTGAGAACGGCGATTCTGGTGAGCCGTGAGAACGGTTATCGGTGAGCTGTGAGAACGACTTACGGTGAGCAGTGTGCCCAGTTTTGACTCTCTTGCAGCAAGTGGAGGGAATACGCACACAGGCGAGTAGTCGTGTACGTGTGCGCTCGACGCTTCGGCCGTCTTTGGGCGATAGAACAGAAAAGAGATATGTCTACTGTCTCTTTCTTTCGACATAGCTATACCGTACGCGGCTAGCGTGAGCGGCTAAGACTCGCGCTAGCAGCTGTTTATCATTTTTCGCTATTTGTCCTCGTTCTTGCACTTATTACTTACAGAAACATTTCGATTAAATAAAAAAATATTAACACCATAATATAATAATTAGAAAAATGAAACATATGAGAAGCATAAATGAAAAGTGAAAAATATAAATCTACTCTTGGCCAATATGTACGTCTTTTTGTTTTAAACAAAAAAAGGAAAGTATACTTAAGTATACATTTAACAATAGTATTGTTAATATAAAATACATAGAGATAAAAATATATGTAAACAATTAAATCTTTTTGAAGCTTGAGAAGTTACTAAACAAAATATATCGTACGAGCCGATCGCAGGATGTTACGGAAAAATGCGTGTATATATATATATATATATACACCCCCGAATGGGTTCCCACCTTGTAGTAGCTTCGAGGCGGGAGCTCGGGGCTCGCGGAGCGCTCGGTGCGCACGTGGTCTAGCCGTCTCGCAGTAACTACACGGAACGTTATTTTGTTCCCAGCATGTGCTGGTGGCGGCGTGGCCGGGCATTGATCGTCAGCTCCTCTCTGGACGCTGGCGGATCTGCCTGGTCGTGTCGTCACAATGGAAGTGTAATCTGACGGGACAACAATTGACCACAAAAAGTGAGCATCTGGTGTCCTGGGCTGTGGGCTCTCGCGCCGGAGCGTGTGGTTGGGCTTCAGGTCGCGGGTGGTGGTCATCCGCTCAGGGATGGGCCCGTCTGTGACCAACTAAGAGGAACCCCCCAAGTTAAGGTGGGAGCGACCGTGCCGAGAGCTGCGTGGCGCAAAGAAAGTTGCGTCGTAAACGGTGTCTCCTGAATACCGGGCGAAATCCAGGAGTACGAAGCCAAGCCCCAGCCATTCGCGGCTCTGGCTGGGTGAGACCGCACGACCGCGATACTCGTGGGAACACAAATGATTGAAAACAGAAATAAAATCACTCCCAAATCAGTCCCCAAAAGCAAAGCCTCCTGTGGAGGCAAACGCCCAGGGGAATCTTGCAGTGCGTGAGCGGGCTCAGAAGCCCCAAAATACCGCATTAAATATAGCGGGGCCGCTAGGCGCCGTTATAATAAAGAGATGCTAGCCGGGGAGAGTGGGGCCAATAAGACCCCCTCTACCCCCGCAGTCTTTTGCTTAAAAGGTGGAGGATGGACGGGCTTTGGGTGGCGCGGCAAAGCGCGCCAGGCCGGAGCACGTTACTCCCAGCCCCTCAGAAAATCGCCAGGGCAAGAGACCCAAAAATGTAGGGTCGTATGCACAGGCGACAAAAGGTCTTGTCAGGATGGCCCTCGTACTAGAAGACTACCCTGACAAAAAAATGGGAGCCGGTGAGGTGGGTGAGATCAGAAAACTGATCAGGTCTGTCATCCTCGGCATGTCTGAGAATGACAAAGCCCCCACTTTCACTGGTTCCTGGGAGAGGGATGGCGCACTCATGGTTGTGTGCGCCAACAAAGAATCGGCGAAGTGGCTTAAGGTCCACTTCTCCGATTTAAAAGTCAGGGGAACTTCTCTGTGTGTGCTGCCGGGTGGTGAGCTACCTAAACGTCATCGGATGGTGGTGCATGTGGACCCTGAAGTAGGAGTTAAGGAGGCTTTAAAGCTCATTAACCAGCAAAACACAGGATTGGCAACCAGCGATTGGGTCGTCATCAGGGGGACGTATAGGAGGGACGCTACGAGCGCCCACTTCTCCTGTCTGGTTGGCAACTCGGTGTTGGAACCCTTGAAGCACTGTGGCTTCAGGCCTTTCTTCGGTCTCGGCCGGGCCACCGTTAGGTTGGCAGGACGAGAGCGTGGGGAGGCGACGGAGAAGGAGATAGAGTCGGAAGGTGTCGGGACTGCCTAAAAATGGCTTCTCTCGGCATCCAAATGATCCAGATTAACAGCAAGAGTGCCTCGGTTATCCTAGCCAGGAGCATGGCTGTGATGCATACAAGTATTGCACTAGTTCAAGAACCATGGATTGTAAATGGTGCAGTAAAGGGACTGAGTGGGTGCGGCTGCTTATACAAAGCACACTCAGAAAATAGAGTAAGATCGTGCATTTTAGTAAAAAGACTGAATGCTATCTTTCTGCCACAGCTCAGCAGCGAGGACCTCACAGTCATCAAGGTAAGAGTGAAGCTAGCCGAGGAAAAGGACATGGAAGTATTAATAGGGTCAGTTTATATGCCCTATGACTCCACGAATCCACCACCACATGAAGAGGTAAAAAACCTGGCCTATGCGGAAGCCAGGGGGCTCGAACTTCTGCTGGGTTGCGATGCGAACTCCCACCATGTAGGATGAGGAAGCACAGACACCAACCTGCGGGGTCTCCACAACTACCTAATGGGCACAGGATTAACCATTCTCAACAGAGGAAACGAGCCGACATTCCTGGACTCCAGAAGACAGGAAGTCATTGATATTACGGTATGTACAGAGAGAGTGGCGAGTTTGGTGAGGAACTGGAGGGTATCAAATGAGCCCTCTGGGTCGGACCACAGACATATACGCCTCACTCTCCAACAAATACCGCAAATCAGCTGGGTTCGGAACCCACGGAAAACTAACTGGGAAGGGAAGCTTTAGGGTTGACCTTAAGGCCCAGTTTGCTATGGCCCCAATCAGTTTCAGAACCAAAAATAATCTGGAAAACGCGGCGGACTTTTTAAAAAACGCCATTATAAACACCTTTGAATTAAACTGCTCACCAAAACCCAGGAATCCGGTAAACAAGATCTACTGGTGGAATAAAAAGCTCGATAAGCTCAGGTTGGAAACAAGAAAAAAATTCAACAAAGCGAAAAGAACAGGACTTGCAGTACACTGGGAGGCCTTTAGAAGCTCCCAACGAAAGTACAGCAAAGAGATTAAGAAATCAAAGTGCAAAAACTGAAGACGTTTCTGTGAAAGTATTGAGAGCGCTCCGGAGGCATCCAGGCTTCACAGAATCCTCAGTTTGGATTACCGTCTCCAATTAGGCTGTTTCAAGCTCCCAACGGGAAATGTCACTGAGGAGGCAATGGACACATTGAAACATTTAATGGAAGTCCACTTCCCAGGTTTTGATCATAATATACAACCCTGCCGACCGAAGCCTAGGGAATATAAACCCAAGGACTGGCGTCCGGCAGCTGAGGTTATTTTTCCAAAGGGAGTTGAATGGGCTGTTAAGACCTTTTCTCCCTATAAATCACCTAGACCGGATGGAATCTACCCGGTTTTTCTTCAAGAGGGGCTGGGGGTTCTCACAGGTCCACTCAAAAAAATCTTCAGGGCTAGCATAGCTCTAAGACACGTCCCTCAGGCTTAGGGTGGTACAAGAGTAGTCTTTATACCCAAGCCTGATAGAAATGGCCATATAACAGCCAAAGACTTCAGACCGATCAGTCTCACTTTCTTTGTACTGAAAACACTGAAGAGACTGGTCGATAGATATTTGAAAATCGGCCCTTTGCTAGTACATCCGCTGTCTCCGGCTCAGTATGCCTACAGGGAGGGCAAATCAACAGATACTGCCTTGCACCATCTCGTGGGCGGAGTCGAAGTGCAGTTGGAAGCAAAGGGATATGCCCTGGGCGTTTTTCTGGACATTGAGAGAGTTTTCGATAGCACCTCATATGATGTCATCAGAGAAGCAATGACCAGGCATCATATTCCCGCTGCTCTAGCAGACTGGACACAAAGCACGCTAACAGGAAGAACTCTGATTGCCAATCATGGGGACTCAAGTGTGCATGGTTTCCCCGCTAAAGGATGCCCGCAGGGAAGAATTTTATTTCCTTTGCTCTAGTGTCTGGTTGCGGATGAACTTCTATGAGAATTACAGAAGAAAGGCTTCCTTTTCTCTGGCTACGCTGATGACGTGGCCATTATAGTGCGCGGTAGTTTTCTTTCAATACTTAAGGAGACTATGCAGAAATCCCTTAAGATCACGCAGGACTGATGTCAATCAAAAGGACTTAGGGTTAATCCATCAAAGACCAAGTCTATGATTTTCACCAGGAAATACAAACCTGAAGCCATTGAACCGCTTAGACTCTGGCGAGAAGATATAGAATATGTCCAGTCAGTAAAATATTTGGGAGTCCACTTAGACACCAAACTAAAGTGGAAAACACATATTGATATAAAAAGATCTAAATTCTACGCCTCATACTGGGCGTGTAGAAGAGCAATGGGAAAATCCTGAGGTATTAAACTAAATACTGTCCTATGGATATACAAAGCGGTATTTGTATCGAGGTTAACATATGCTGCTGTTGTTTGGTGGCCCAGAGTAGAAAAGATGGAGTCAAAGGACTTACAAAAAAGCTTACAAGGTAATTACTTGAGGGCTGCGGTAGGGACTATGAGAACCACACCAACAGAAGCGCTGGAAGTGGCACTCTGCATTCCACCTCTAAGATTGACTGTCATCAGCGCTGCCAAACTCACAGCATATAGACTAAGGTGTCAGGGGGAGTGGAGAGATTTCGGAGTAGGTCATACCAGGCTCGAGTTTCTTCACAAACCTCCCTTTACCTTAAAGCAAAACAGAATATTCAGAATACGCCAAGTGGACAAAGCGTTCTCTATAAACTTGACCACCAGGGCGGACTGGAAAAACAAAAATCTTCAGATGCAGCCGGGCACTCATGCATGGTTTACTGATGGATCTGGAGCAAACGGCTGCTATGGAGCAGGCATCTACTGTCCAGGATCAAATCACAAAGAGTGTTTCTCTCTGGGTAAATTGGCCACGGTCTTTCAAGCGAAAGTCCTGGCCATTCTGGAATGTGTAAGACTCCTACTCTCAAGAGAGACGAAAACCAGGAGATTCAATATCTATACGGATAGCAAAGCAATCATAGGAGCTCTTGCTAAAACTACCACTGAATCTTCAGTAGTTTGGGACTGTATTAAAGCTCTAAACAGATTGGGCGAGCGAAACAACATCACGCTTGTCTGGGTACCTGGCCACCAAGGTATCCAAGGCAATGAAGTGGCTGATAGTCTGGCAAAACTGCGTACCTTAGAGGAACCAGTCTGCCAGATAGTTGGAGTACCCTTTGCAACAGGGAAAAACCATATCAAGGACTGGCTGAAAAGGGAGCACAGAATCTCGTGGGAGATACTGAAGAGCTGCCGCCAAGCTAAGGCCCTGATGACTCAGCCATTGCCAGGTAGAACAAAGGAACTACTGAGTAAGTACAATGAGATCTAGGTGACACTAAGGGTCTTGATAGCCCCCCGCTCATTCTTATCTATTTATCTATCTAAGTACAATGAGTAAGTACAGACAAAGACTGTGTATTGGTCTTCTCACAGGGCATTGGGCCTTCAAGGCACATCTATTCAACTTAAGCCTAGTTGAGGAGAGTAATTGCAGATTTTGCGGCAAAGAGAGGGAGGACAGCGTGTACATATTGTGTCGCTGCCCGTCTCTAGTACTCAAGAGATTCAGATTTTTGGGCTCCATGTTTGTGGAGCCCGAGGACCTAAAAATAATTAAAATCGGCCATCTGTGTAGCCTGGCAGCAAATGCCGGGTTTTAGCAGCTTGGTCGATAAACAACTAGCGGGAGTCGCAGAGGATCTTATAGATCTAGGTGACAATAAGGTCTCACAAGCCCCCCGCTCCTCGTTATCTATCTATCTATCTATATATATATATATATAGATATTTGTTTGCGTGTAAATTTTTACACATGAGGTTTTTGAATTGAATTTCACTTCTTAAATTCATATAGGATGCTACCAGTAATCGATTCTACGTTGTCTTTGTAAAACCTCAGTTTACTTTATTTTTAATACCGGAATGACTTATATAAATAAAGAGCAACTGTCGTTATATAACTTAAATATGGTATACTACTCAATGTTTCAAGATAACATAACGAATTGTAATTCTGATATTTGTAGCTTTTGTATTAACATTCAAAACTGTTTTTCAGGTTTGAACCGCGTTACTGTCATTATTATATGTATTAACGCGGTTTAAACCTGAAAAATTACTGAATGTTAATAACGAATTGTATGTTGGTGTAAAAAATACAAATGGTTAGAAATATTTTATTACTAAACAAGTCACTTTACACATTTTAAAATTTGTAACATAATTAACAATGTATATATATATATATATTTATTTGTTTACTTATTATGATTTATATTTTTTAGTTTACATTTTATATTTTATATTTATATATATATATATATATATATATTTATTTGTTTATTTAGATTTATTTTTTTTATATTTATACATATATATATTTATTTATAGATGCACTTTAATTTCTTAAATAGTTGTGTTTTGACTTTTGTTGTCAATTGTAACTCGTGTAAAGTGACTCTAAAATAATCATAACACTCTCTATGTATTGCGTGTCTCTTTTTATGTTGTATTTTTTTTCTTATCCCAGACACCATAGACCTGCAAAATACGTCCTAAAAACATCCGGACAATGTGCTATTTTTAAAGACGCATTTTGAATGTTTTTAAGATGTCACTTGAAAGTTTGTGCTAACCGAAATTTTTTTTCAGTTTTCTTTATCTCTTCTATTTGTTCTTTCCTTATCTATTTTTCCTTCTTTTTTATCTTCTTTTTCCATCTATCTTTTCTACTTCTGTATTTTGTATTTAAGCTTTTACCTGTTCTGTTCTATCTATATTCTTTTTGGAAATACATAACATTGGGTTTGTAAATAGTATATTAATTTTTATATATTTGTATTTAATTCTATTTTTATTGAAATATTGTTTTATACTATAACATATAGAATTATTTCAATTATTTTAGTTATTATTATTTGTATGTTAAAAACGTATATATAAACATTTATTACAATATTGAACAAAACAAATATTTTACATTGTTTTTGACGGACGAAACCACCATCTTCTTGCAGTTTCCGTTGAGCAACAATGTGTACGTAGTTAATTTCTAAAACTTAAATACAATCAAATTCTTATTGTAAGAATACTTTTTTCTTTTAATGTATATTATATGTAAGTGCAAGTGCAAAGTAAAAAATATGTTAACAGAATACTTTTTACGTAACAAGCACCATTAAAATATATTTTTATCTCTATGTATTTTATATTAACAATACTATTGTTAAATGTATACTTAAGTACACTTTCCTTTTTTTGTTTAAAACAAAAAGACGTACATATTGGCCAAGAGTGGATTTATATTTTTCACTTTTTATTTATGCTTCTCATATGTTTCATTTTTCTAATTATTTTTTTATGGTGTTAATATTTTTTTATTTAATCGAAATGTTTCTGTAAGTAATAAGTGCAAGAACGAAGACAAACGGCGAAAAATGATAAACAGCTGCTAGCGACTAGCCACGTACGCTATAGGTATGTCGAAAGAAAGAGACAGTAGACATACCTCTGTTCTCTTTTACCGCCCGAAGACGGCTGAAGCATCAAGCGCACACGTACACGGCTGCTCGCCTGTGTGCGTATCCTTTCCACTTGCTGCAGCGTGCTGTAAGAGAGTCAAAACTGAGCACTAGGGATGGGCGATGTTAAAAAAAAGCATCGACATTCAAATAATCGATTTNAAAAAGTAACGATTTTTTTAAATCGATTATATCTGAAAAATATCGATAATAATCGATTATTTTTTATTGTTTAATATTAAATTAATAATGCTCACAATTGAACTAAACATTGAAGATCAAAATTGACCAGTCAAGAACACAGTTTAATATAGTACAGGCGCAGATAAATACGTTCTGTCAGGATAAAAGTAATCTGAATCTTCTATTTATGTATGCTATGAGTTTTATAATTTTTGTATTTAATAAATGTAGTAACTGAATGTTAGTAATTGAAAATGAAAATAATCATTAAATGCTAGTTGCAAATACTGAGCAGTAATCTGCACCACTACAAATTGTGTATCTGCACCAATCAGATATCGCAACATCGCATCAGTGTGTTAAGGTCTATTTACATATGACACAGATACGAGTCTTAAGTTGCAAGTCTTGCGAAACTTACCAATCACGTTGGCCGCTTTACTGATTTGATCAATGTGATTGGTCAATTCCGCAAGACCTGTGGCCTGCGACTCGCATCTGCGTTTTATATGTAGATAATACTGTTGTGCGCCAATTTTTGTAAAGTAAAGGTTAAGAAAGGTGAGGCCATTGAGCAATGTGATGAAACATCACTGTCATTGCTCAATGACCTGGGCAGGTTGCAGAAAGGTAGCAGTTCTAGGAAGAACTGCTGGTTGCCACCGGGTGCGACACATCGCCGCATTGTCCGAAGTGCAACGCAGCATGTGTCGACAC
>NW_018021900.1:14043-26064 GCF_002006095.1 Pseudomyrmex gracilis
GCGAGGCAACGGACCAGCGGCGGCGGCGAGGCAGCGGCAGCGGCAGCGGCGGCGCGAGGAAAGCTGAGTCAGCAACACCACGCAGATACGACTCTCGTAGGCAGAATTAGGTAAACTACTTTAAGTCGAATAAATTTTGTAAAAGCGAGCGAAAACATATGTTCGGGAACTGGCGTTTGCAACAACGCGGCGCACAATCCGAGCGAGTAGCGCGGTCGCTACGAAGTCTATTACCGGTACGGGAACCGAGAACCGCACCGGCGGCGCTTTATCAAGACGCGGAAATACATAGGCAAGATAGGAATTTGAGCCCGAATGTAATTGTAGAAAGAGAATTTTCGTTCGATTTAGACGGTAGTATAGCCGGTCATTTACAAAGTGAAATAAATCGCGGTAGAGTTGAGAACAGTGGAACCCCGGGCAGTGGTACTTAAAGGTCGTCTTTAATTTCATACGAGAGCGAGTTGTTTTACACAAGACAGCGTGCCGAAATAAATAATGAAAGTATGGAACAAGAAATTGACGAACAAAATATAAACCGGGCTCGCGAAAAAATGGAACGCGAAATTTCACGGATGCGAAACGAGTTGACTGCGGGCGGCACCGCGGAGCGCGGGGCCGCGGGAACAAGTGGGCAAGGTAACAACCCCACTGACGCAATGCTACAGCAGGTAGTGCGGTCGCTAGAAATAATAAGTTCGCGGATAGACGCGGTGGACCGACGGGTGACGGAACTCCGCGAGACGCACGGGCGCGGGACGGGCGTGTCAATGACGCGACACGTGTACAGACGTCCGAGCGAACAGCTAGACGTAACGTATGGGCGAACAGCTGACGACGTAAGAAATCGCGTCGTGATGTATAATGGAAGTCTGAAATTAAAGGACGTGGTCGGAATGATACCGACGTTTACCGGGAAATCATCCGAGCAAATTCGAGAATTTTTAAATGCATGCGAGTACGCAGAGGGAATGGTCAACCCTGCGGAGAAACCCGCTCTTTTGCAAGCAGTATTGCGAACCAAGCTGAGAGGGCAAGCATTGATAGATTTCGAGACAAAGGACATTCGCGATTTTGGACAGTTAAAAGCAGAAATAGAAGCTACATATTCTGCAAAGCAAAGCACTACACAATTACAAATAGAGTTTAACACATTACGACAAAAAAGTAATGAAAGCGCACAGGCTTACGGACAAAGGGTAAATCAAACAGCCATGGAATTGTATGAGTCTATGGTGGAAGGCAAAGGGCACACCATGGAAGAGAAATGTACAATTATGAACACTATTAAAGGGCAAGCGTTGCAACAGTTCCAAATAGGTTTAAGAAGTGACGTCAGGTTGATAATAAGGTCACGCAACTATGGAACGTTGCAAGAGGCAATAAACGCAGCAAGCTCTGAGGAGAAGGTGGCGGTGCCACAAAGCAGCCACGGTGGAAATTTTGCAACAAAGCAAAAGATGGGAAAAAATTATAAGAAAAATGCGTGCTACAAATGCGGAAAGATCGGACACTACGGAAGAGAGTGCCGATCAAACAGAATGGCATTGCCTAAACCAAGCGGTGGAAAAGTAAATGCTGTAGACAAAACGTGCAGTTATTGTAAAAAGGCAGAACATATCAAAGAAAATTGCTGGTCACTGAAAGGCAGGAAAAATAAAAAAGGAGCTGTAAAAGCCATATGTGCGGCAAAAGATAGGAAAAAGAAAAGCCGAAGTGACAATAGCGAGTCATCGAGTGACGAAGACAACAACGGAAAAGAAAAGAAAAAATCCGTGTCAGTAGCAGAGCTACAAGTAGCCGAGCTAAATGCTGCGGAAGCAGTTTTGGACTTAGTCACTGTACCGATGAAAGAAGCGAAGAAAGGTGAAGTAGAATTGCTTTATGACAGAGCACTGGAGCCACAGTGTCATTGATTAAGAAAAAATATTTAAAAGAGAAAACGCCAGCCGAGAAGACGAGCATGAAATTAACAGGCGTTACAGGGCATCAAGCAAGCGTCATAGGGAAAATCACAGCAACTATACAGCTAAAAGACAAAAGAGTTAAGCATCCAGTTTATGTTGTGAGAGACGATTTTCCGGTTAGTTATCAGGGCATTTTAGGAAATGACTTTATGAAGAAGCACAATGCCAAGCCGGATTACAAAGCGGGAAAACTCTCGCTTGGGAAAAATACGTTGCAATTGCGCCCGTATAAAAATGTAAAATTGCAACCTCGTAGCGAAACAATTGTGCAAGCTATTACTGATAGTAATCAAATCGGAATAGTACAAGGGGAAGAAACGCAGCCAGGAGTTTTCATAGGAAGCTGTTTAGTGCAACCAAAAGGAAATTTTTGCCCCGTGAGTATAGTAAATACTACGGAAAAAGCGGTAACAATAGGCACACCGCGTGTCAAATTGGAAGCGCTCGAAGAAGAGAGTGAAACAAGTAGTGGAATAGCAAACGTAAGCGTAAAAACGGAGAGGTCAACACGCCGCAAAAGAGTAAAAAAGGCACTGCGAGTGAAGCATTTAAATAAAGAAGAGAAAGAAACATTGTACGAAGTATGCGAGGAGTATCAGGATATATTCCATCTTGCAGGGGAGCCGTTATCTAGAACAAGCGCGGTGAAGCATAAGATACCTGTGAGAGTTGACACCACTCCGATAAGCGTTAAGCCATATAGGTTGCCGCAGAAGCATAAGCAAGAGGTAGAAAAACAGATCGGAGAAATGTTAGAAAGCGGAATAATTCGCGATAGTGAAAGTCAGTGGAACGCGCCTTTACTAGTTGTTCCGAAAAAGATGGACGCGTCCGGCGTAAGAAAATTAAGGATAGTCGTAGATTTTCGACGACTAAACGAGGCGACAATAGACGATTCTTTTCCACTACCAAATATTGCAGAAATATTAGATCAACTTGGAAATGCAAAGTATTTCTCAACTTTAGATTTGGCGTCCGGGTATCATCAGATATCAATGGACGAAGAAGACAGAGGTAAAACAGCGTTTTCAACACCGCATGGTCACTACGAATATAACAGAATGCCTTTTGGATTAAAAAATGCGCCGGCGACGTTTCAAAGGTTAATGAATTCGGTCCTGATGGGACTGCGGGGTATAAAATGCTTCGTGTACCTCGACGATATCGTGATACACGGTGCGAGCTTGAAAGAGCACAGCAAGCGGCTACGAGAAGTTTTTGACAAGTTGCGGAAGTATAATTTAAAGTTGCAGCCAGATAAGTGCGAATTTTTTCGCAAAGAGGTCACGTATTTAGGGCACGTGATCACCGAAAAGGGTATATTGCCGGATCCATCGAAGATAGAAGCGGTAAAGGGATTTCCGGTTCCGAAAAGGGCGAAAGATATTCAGGCGTTCATTGGTCTGGCAGGATATTATAGGAAATTTATCGACCAATTCTCAAAAGTAGCAAAGCCGTTGACACGACTGTTGCAGAAAGAAATAGCGTTTAAGTGGGGGCACGAGCAACAGCAAGCGTTCGAAAATTTAAAAGAAAAGTTAATTAGTGCTCCATTGCTCGCTTATCCGGACTTCGACAAGGAGTTTATCGTGACAACCGACGCGTCGGGTTACGCGGTCGGCGCGGTGCTATCGCAAGGTGCGGTAGGTCAAGATCGGCCGGTTGCATACGCGAGCCGAGTACTGAGTAAAGCGGAGCGAAACTACAGTACGACAGAGAAGGAGTTACTCGCAATTGTGTGGGCAGTAAAGCATTTTAGGCCTTATTTATACGGAACAAAGTTCAAGATTATCACCGATCATAAGGCACTGGTGTGGCTCTTTAACGTAAAGGACCCCAGATCGCGGCTCGTGCGATGGCGTTTGAAATTGGAGGAGTATGACTACGAGATCATGCATAAAAAAGGGAAGGCGAATACCAACGCGGACGTGTTGAGCAGAGCTCCCGCGGAAGCATGCACGTGCGAAGCGAAGAAAAGCGAGAAAACAGAAGAAGAGAAGAGCGAGAGGCAAGAACTAACCGAAGAGGAAAAGAGACAGATACTGTACGAGTATCATGATTCACCGGTGGGCGCACACCAAGGAATAGCACGTACAGTAAAAAGAATAAGAATGAGGTACGACTGGCCTAAGCTGACAAGCGACGTAGAGAATTATATTTCGAAATGCGAATCCTGCCAAAAAAATAAGTTGTCGCGGAAAATAAAAGTACCGTTAGTAATTACGGATACGCCAAAGAAGCCTTTCGAAAAATGCGCGCTTGATATTGTCGGGCCGTTACCGGTGACAAGTAGGGGAAATAAATATCTGCTAAGGTTTCAAGACAGTCTCACGAAGTTTAGTAAGGCAATACCCGTTCCGAATCAAGAAGCAGCTACGGTAGCAAAGGAGTTCGCGACGAAAATTGTGTGTGAGCACGGGATTCCGGAAACGATTTTAACAGATCGAGGAACGAATTTCGTAAACGAACTATTTAAAGGTGTTTGCAAGTTACTGCGAATAAATAAAATACAAACGACAGCCTATCATCCGGAAAGTAACGGAGCGTTAGAGCGTTCGCATCGAACATTAGCCGAGTATATACGTCACTACGTGAATGAGAACCAGACGGACTGGGACGAGTGGGTGCCGTACGCAATGTTCGCGTACAACACGACACCACACACGGCAACAGGGTTTACACCCTTCGAGTTAGTATACGAGAGGTGCGCGGAATTACCGACCGCCTTAACGAAACCACCGTCTACACAATACAATTTGGAAAACTACGCGCAAGAATTAATAGAAAGATTGCGAGCGGCAAATCGAGTAGCGCGGGAAAAGCTCAAAGAAGAAAAGGAAAAAGCAAAACGTTATTATGATAAAAAGACAAAGCAAGCAGCGTTTAGCGTAGGAGAAAAAGTCTTACTTTACGACAAGACACTAAGAAGAGGCAGATCTAAGAAATTAGAATTGAAATGGATAGGACCTTATGTGATAATTGCGAAAACATCAGACGTGACGTATGCAATTAAAGCAGGACGGCACACGCAGAGTGTGCACGTGAATAGGCTGAAAGCCTTTATAGAGAATTAAAAGTAAAAAAAAAAAAAAACTTACCGGGTTGCCTCACTCATCGTCGGACAAAACGATAAGGGGGTGGACAACGGGCGGCGGGGGTCCCAGACATATAACGTCGTCCGGGTTGTCCAAATTATCCGGGTTGGTCTCCGGATCGGGGAAGGCAGGCGGCGGAGGCCGCGAGCACAAGAATACCACCTCCGGAGAGCCCGGTGGTGACGGCGGCGGACCCTCGGGGGTATGAGGCGTCGCAGGGCGCGAAGGAGTGGAACCTCCGTCGGAACTATCCTCGGAGCTGGAGAAGGCCGAGCTGTCCTCCAAGCGCTCGTCCGCACTATCATCAGTGCATGAGAAATAGATAAACCGCGACATGGTAAGCACTGGAACAGAACTTTTGTTGGAAAGGAAGGCACACTTGTAAGTTCCAAAACAAAATACTTACACTAACCTTGTCACAAAAGAAAAGAAACCTAATGACACTGTGGTGACCTGGTCGGTGACAAACGTGGTACTGGTGCTGGTTGACGTGAAGAGCCATGGTCCGAAGTGCAAAAGACAGCAGGGCGTCTCAAATGTAGGTCCTAGAATTAATATAAGCGATAATAAAAAGAGCTTAGGTGACAGAGTAACGAACTCGGAGTACGACCGACGCTCGCGGTTCCACCTGTTAGGCGACACCGTTCGCGATAAAAGTAAAGTATAGTGTATAAGACATATTGTATAAAACATTTTGCTTGCAGGAAAATGTTGTTAGTAAAAGTAATAACAGTACTTACCTTTTGCGTCGCGTGGAGTGAAGCCGGGGACTAAGGATACTACATACAAAAGTTTCAACACAACCCCGGCTTGTACTACGAAAAATACGGAACGATTCTCCACGCTAGCGAAAAGTGGAGACTAGTTGTAAGGTTAGACGTATCAACGGTATACACAAAAACGGAACGAACAGAACGTATGTTAGACTACACAGCTAAGGCGTGCGAAAACGCGGCGATAACGCGCAGGAACAGAGAACTGTGCGAGGGGTTTGCCGCGGAGTTACAACAAAGATTGCAAAAAGTGGAAAAAATAGTAAAACGCGTTAAAACTATAGTGAAAACACAAAAACGTCGTCGAAGGGGGCTGGTTAACGCAGTAGGTTCCGTCGCGAAAATTCTGTTCGGTACAATGGATGCCGAAGACGAGAAGCGAGTTTCGGAACAAGTAGAGTTGATAAACAAGAAACAGGCTGTTTTACAGCACGTGGTTAAAAATCAGCTGCAAGTGATAAACGCGACTATCGCTCACGTAGAAAACATTGAGGAGGTCGTAGAGAAAAATGAAAACAAGTTAAAAAACGCAATGGTTAAAATAACACAAAAGGTAGACAGTTACGCGCAGCAAGCCGAACTTAGCGAATATCTTATGGAGTTAGGCAGCATGATTACAGAACTCGAGTTTGACGTGGAAAGTATCATGGGTTACGTCACGGACGTACAAGCGAAGTTTGCGCAATTAGAGATGGTACCCGTCGAACTAATAATAAAAGGCCTCCAGGACGCGAATGATTGGTCTGCCCACGGATTACATTTTCCATTCGTCATAACACTGGAAAATTGGTTAACAATAAAAGAGTACGTCACGGTTAGCGTGTATTGTAAGAACGCGAATGTGTATACCGTCGTCAAGTTTCCACTAGTAGCTCCGGTAGAGTATGACTTGTTGAGGGTAGTGCTCTTGCCGGTGCACGACCACGATAATGTTTTTAAGGTCGCAAAAGTAAAGTTCGAGATAGTTGCAATAGATGAAAATAAACAAACATACTCCGTTGTAAAGTTGCGCCAGCTAGAAAAATGTAAAAACGTTGGAGATAATTATGTCTGCGATAATATAGAATTGGTGTACACAAGGTACACGCGGACGCACCATGCGAGGTGCAGGCATATGTTAGTAATTCAGGGGAATTTTTTAATTGTAAAGAAAAAACTGTGATTTCGAATTACACGATATGGATAAAGCTAGAAAAAGCGCGTGTATGGCTGTACTCAACCCTGAAAAGCGAGTCGGTGATAATATCGTGCGAAAACCGAAAAGAAGCAACGGAAATTGTAAACGAAGTCGGAGAGATTAAGTTGAAAAAAGTGTAAGTTGGTGACGTCAACTGTAACGATTCGCACCAACAAGGTGATGAACGGCGAACAAATTAACACATATTTGCCACGATTCAATCTTTCAGTGTTAAAAGCAAAACAATGGGCAATTGGTGAAGAACTGATTGTGTTAGAAAACATAACACAGAGTAAAACGCAAATTGAGAAAGTAAAATCAAAAATAACGGAATTAACGGACGAAATAAACGAGAGTTCGTTTTTTGAAAATCCGCATCTTATCTATCCGACTACGTCAGGTGTGACGATAATAGTGATAATTATTGTACTAATTATATATAAAGTAATAAGAAATAAAGAAAAAGCAGGATTGGGACGCGGCGCCGTGAAGTCGCGTAACGCGGAACAGCGTGAAAAGCGGCGAAACGCTCGCGCGCAAAATGTCGAGACCGTCGCGCTGTAAGTACGCCGCGTAGTATAGTATGTAAAATACAAAGATAGTGTAGTAACATGCAAAAATTGTACACAAGTAGGTTTAAGGATTGCGACGGAAAATGTTACGGACATTTTCTTTTTTCCCGGAAGGGTGGGAAATGTTGTGCGCCAATTTTTGTAAAGTAAAGGTTAAGAAAGGTGAGGCCATTGAGCAATGTGATGAGACATCACTGTCATTGCTCAATGACCTGGGCAAGTTGCAGAAAGGTAGCAGTTCTAGGAAGAACTGCTGGTTGCCACCGGGTGCGACATATCGCCGCATTGTCCGAAGTGCAACGCAGCATGTGTCGACACCGGCACCGGTAACTAGCACGGCCGTTGCTAGGACCGGTGGGCCTGCTGAATCAGCGCGATCGATCTACTATAAATTGATCGCGCGGATGAAGCAGAGAGGAGACCGTGATTAGACTGCTAGCTCACTGTGTGGCTCCGCAAGCCGGAGAGTTTACCGCAGTGAGATACAATCGTGTAAGATACAAAAGGAGTTGTAATCGGAGAAATAAAAGATAAGAATACAAGTTCGTGTTCTGAACTTCATCTTTACCACCCGACCTTCCTCGACATCCAACAATACCTTTATAATAGACCTTAAAGCGTTTTCGCGCATGCGCATTTAAGTATGGTATTACTAACTAGCTTTAAAAAGAAAAAAGAATTTTATTGCGCATAGAAAAGAAAAAGAGAGCAAAGTGGGGATAGTGTTGCGTGCGGAATNGGTAGAATACTCGCTGACAGCCAATGGCTGTGGAGTGAAAAGGCTTTCTAGCAGGGAAGAAGTTTCTCTTTTTTCTTTGAACGTAGTGTACTGTACTAACTTTGATCTCATAGATCGACCTAGTTTACACCGTACATCTTTTGGTAGGCAAATCAAATAAAATTTGTTTTTTAATGTATAATTGTGGTGGTTACATCATTATAAATGTGCTTCATACGCGTACCATTTTGATACAATACGCTTGAAGGAGGCGTATAATACCAGCTTAATATGACATCGTTTACATTATTTAAGCCTCTTGCACAATGAATGGAATAGCGATAGCGATAGAAATAACAAAAGTTTTAAAGAGTTTATATTTAAAAATAAAGGTAGGAACAGCGGAATCTAACATACAAAACACATGTATCAATGCAGATCAGAAAATCGGAATAAGCAATAGCGATAAAATTTCCGACGAGTTGGAATTCTGTGTTAAAAACTGTGTTATTTCTATCGTTATCGCTATTCCTTCCATTGTGCAAGGGGCTTTAAATCAAGCCGATTTAATACAAATATAATACGCATATTAAGCGATCGGTGTAAACTAGGCCATAAAGATTAGAAACTAAATAAATACTAAAATAAATACTATTAAGAAAAACTTTAACTTGTCATAAAAAATTTGAGTTCTAATAAGATTTGTAAAGGAAATAGTATAGTAGTTACATAATAGTAATACTTATACATTAAAATACGCTTAAAAACACTAACAATGCAGTGTGCATGCGCAAATCGCGACTTTTATAATAATATTGCACCGTATGTATATACTTTTTTATTTATCTAAAGTTCCGTTTTTAGAACGCAGTCACATGCAATCCAAAAAAACAGAAAGAAAAAAAATGATAGAAGATTAATTAATTGCACATAAAAGAGCGATTTTGTTCCGATTTTATCAGCCCTGAAATTAAACAAGATATAATTTTACAAAACAGAATTACTCTAATTGGTTAATTTTTTACCATAACTTTTTTTTATTCCAGAGCAGAAAAAAAAACAAGTTATAGTGAAGAGGCAATTAATCAGAGTAATTTCGTTGTGTAAAATTATGTGCCATATGACCGAAAGAGCACCAAAAAACATCGTATAGAATTATAACACAAAATAAATANTTTTAGAAATAAAAATGTTTTGTATGTATAAACTAGGGAGAGGATANAACTAAATTTTATTAAAAAATTAATGTTACTATGTAATAAAATATTTTTTATAATAAGATATACAAAATATATTATGTTTTACATATTTATTTGTTTTTACATGCCTTATTTAAGATGTATATATATAATATAAAGCACAAATGTACATGTATGCGTAAGTCAATATAATATATAATTTTAAAAAATGTAAGAAATATTATAAGTAGTTTTTACTTATATCATCTTCTAATATCACATAATATATAAAAAAATAATTATATATAATAATTATCACAGAAAAAAATATCAGATATTTATCTTAACAAATATTTTTGCGTTTATTTTGAAGTAATTAAATAAAATATCAACTTTATGTATTATATGAAAGTCTAACAATCAAAAAAATATTATCAGGTTTTCATTTTAAATAAGGTCCCACTCTTCATATGTTAACGATCCAAGAAAAAGTAAAACATTAAGCCTATTTGATGTCAATCGATTTCTTGCATCTGATTTAATAATACCTGCTTTCGAGAATAAGCGTTCAGAAGGAACAGATGTTGCTATAACTGATAAATATTTTTTTGCTATATCAAATAATGTGGGATATGTTTAATTGTTTGCCAGTACTTAAGTGGATTATGATGTCTTGGAATTATAGATTGATTCAAATACTGTCTTAATTCTACATTTATTCCACCAGGATCATCACGGGTCACAACAGATGATACTACTAAATGATCATGAAATTTCCACAAGTTCTCAGTTTGACTACATTCAATTACTGGTGTTACNGACATATTAGAATCTTCATTAGAATTTTCATTTTTATTCGCAACTTGCATTAAAGTGTTAATGTAAGAAATTACAGACGATACAGCTCTCGGCTGTTCAAAATGTAGTTTTTTAAATCTTGGATCTAATATTGTTGAAATAGCTAATATTTGATATCGTTCAATATCATGAAATCTTCGCTCAATTTCTGATAAAATATTTGTTTTGAAATTTTTACCATCATCAGTTATTGGAATGTAATCATTAATTACGTTTTTCATGCACCTTATTATAGGAATAATTATACTACATGTTGGATATTTGTCGCCACCAATTTCTTTAGTTACCAATTCAATTGGCCGTAGAATGTTTACAACATCACTCAATATATCAAATTCCTTGCAGGTAACCATTTCTAGAGAGATGTTGTACTTTTCAATAATATTGGATATATATATTCCCTTAAATGTAAAAATCGCTCGATCATATATAGCATAGAATTCCAACGAGTTGGAACTTCTTGCTTAAATTTTAAAACAGTACCCTCCGTTTTTCCATCTCGTTTTTGCAACCGAATCAATTCATCAGAAGCTACTACACTTTTTCTAACAAAACTAACAATACTCTTTACTTTTTTTATAATTTCTTCTATTGTATCTAGTGTTTTTAGACTATCAGGAACTAAATGTGCCAAANTATGTGCCATGCAAGGAATATGTTTTCTAGTACTGAATATGCTANTTATTGCATTAACCATATTAGGAGCACTATCAGTAACAACGGCCGTAATATCAGTTAAATTAACATTAAAAATGTCTAACACTGAGAGTAATTCATCTTTAATGTATTCTGAAGTATGATTATTTTCTAGTGGAATTACGCCTATGATACCTTTTGTAAGTAATGTTTCAGTTTTCAAATAATGCACAGTTACACCCAAATAACTTTTAGTAGAAACATCTGTCCAAATGTCGCATGTTAATGTGAATGACGAAGCCTCTTGTATATTTTTGATAAATTTATCTTTTAAAACTTCATACTTAGCATCTAATAATTTGGTGATTGTTTTTCTGCTTGGTACAGAATAAAAAGGAACAAGTATTTTCATTAATTGTTGAAATCCTTCATTTTCCACTATTGATAAAGGAAGATTATCTTTTGCAATCATATACATGATTACGTTAGTTATAGTACACGCTATCGCGCCACCAGCTATAAAAATAAAAGACAAAACAGTCACCAATAAAACCAATAAGAAATTATATTAAATTATATTACAAAATATTAAGAAAAAATTATGCCAATAATAATAAGTAATAATTAACCAAGAAAATTACACACACAAGAAACAATTATATCAATAAAAACAAATAATAAAATAAAATCTTATATCAAGTCATTTTTATATCTTTATATTCTTGCAAAAAGATTTCAAAATAAGGATATGTTTTAACAATCAAACAATCGCCCGTGACAGGTTCAAAGAAATTAAATAAGGCCGATACAGGCAGTATATACCAGATGGAGGTGTATAAAAAGAATTCTTTATTCAAAAGATCAAACGTTTCGATCCGTAATTTGGACCTTCATGAACAAAATAAAGATGTGGTGTATCAGATTAATTGCAATAGTTGTAATGTTTCTTATGTGGGACAAACAAAGCGCAAGTTAAAAACACGAATCAGTGAACATAGAAATCAAATTAATAGAAATTCAGCTGTGGTTTCTGTTGTTACTGAGCAT
>NW_018021900.1:33379-37196 GCF_002006095.1 Pseudomyrmex gracilis
TAAAAGCCGGCATCACCTGTGCGTCGTCGGAATAATCCCGAGACGTGTCGCGGCCGAAGGCTCTGCTCGACAGAGCATCACTTGTGGGAACTTATAATTAAAAGTCAAGGGTGAATTAAAGTGTAAACACGAGTTGTTCAATAAAAGTGTAATTTCGACAAAACAATAATCTACTGTTCTGTTAACAAAAATCTGGTATCTTCCCGACGTCCCTCCTCGCGGCATCCGAAAGATCCCACGGGATAACAATATTTATATGAAAATATGCATTTTTCGATATATTTCCCACTTGAAACATGTTTTTCAGCACTTTAAATTTTTTAATTAAATTATTGGATTGTAAAATATGATTCAGTAAATCGAAAATTGTCACTAGAATAGTTTTAAAAAGTGCATTATATTTTAAATATTTCATTAAATAGTGCATAATGTTTTATATATTAATTTAAAAAGTATCTGAGATCACCTAACTCTATGTGCTTTTTACGGTATTGAGCGGAGGTGTGCACTCAAAAGGTAATTTGTTACAACTTAAGTAATTTTAAAAATGTAGTAATTCAATAATTCAAATGCATACTTTAAAACAAATTTAGATAAAAAGGAAATCTATTTTGTTAAATATAATAAAAAAATGCATAATGTACATTTATAATAATTACTTATTATTATATTACCATTACGGAAAAAACGTTCAAATATTGACCGTAACGTACGAAATCACGTTCGATTTGACCGTAAACGCTCAAAATTGAACGTATAACGCTGACGCCCGTTTTCACCATCTCCGATTAATTTAATCGGATAAGATAAGATAAGATTGGCAGAATCCTGAACAAACACAACATACAAACGGTCTACAAACCACCGAATAAACTAGGACAGATTCTTAACAATCCAAAAGACAAAAGACCGCCATTAGATACACCAGAAGTGTACAAAATACCTTGTTCATGCGGTAAAGTATACATAGGGGAAACTGGTAGAATGATAAGTACACGACTAAAAGAACATTAGTCGGCAGTACGTCTAAAACATTACTCACAATCGGCATTAGCAAAACACTATTTGGAAACTGGTCACAAAATTATGTTTGACCAAACCCAAGTACTAAACAAAACTAGGGCTTACTTCCCTAGTAAATATACAGAATCTCTGGAGATATACAAACACACATCCAAACAATCTCAATAGAGACAATGGACATATGACTAGTTCACTATAGCATTCCATCTTGCCATAAACACATCCTCCCCTCCTTCTTACCATTCCACCCCTCCTCCACCACACCCTTCCCCTTCCACTTCAATCTAGCGCTATAAAAAGGGACACCTGACCAAGAGCATCTCAGTATCAGGCTGCTCTTCAAACCCTGATGAAGTGAGCTGTAATGTTCACGAAACGTCGGTATTAAAATGACACTAACGCGGTTCAAACCCAAAAAAACATTTTTGTATGTTAATACTACACACCGCGAAAGCATCAAATATCAAACGTAAGGAAATTGACCAATCAGATTTTTACATCTAAAAAAAGTGGTGGACATATAGGATACATTCTGATTGGTCAATTTCTTTACGGCTACGTCTTACGGTCTTAAGTAATTTTATGTGTGAAGGCCTTAACCACATTTGTACTACGTTAAGTTAATTTTTGTTTGTGCGTTGAATAAAGTTCAAGTTTACGTACGAATCTAAGTTTATGGCCAGTACTTAACGTAACGCGATACGAAAGAGTTTATGCGGANGCTCTAAAATTGTTTCACGTGCAATGGCCCTTATGCATGGCTGTGTCCAGTTAAGCAAGAGGAAACGAACGAATGCAGGAAATGCAGGAAATACAAGAAGTGAAATGCAGGAATAGCAGAAATTGAAAGAAGTCAAGAAAATGGAAAAGAAAAAAAAGAGAAGGTGGCTCCCCGATCTTTTGCGGAGCATGCGTAGTAACAGAAGCAGACTATCCAGATAACCAAGACTGAGTGATCATATTTTGAAAAGTTTGCAATAACACATTATGCCAGTACAATGTAGCCAGCATTCAAACATAATCTGTTATTTCAACTAGAGTCGCCAGAAAAACAGAAAAAAAAAGAATATAAATATGTCATGCCGTGATGCAAATATTATTGCATCAATCAAGCAGAACTTGCTCAAAAAATGTAGCAGATTTGAAGCATAACGTGCTATTGTCATTTCATTCTTCATTTATTTCTATATTTTTGCTGTGTTGTTTTCTTTACGTATCGTGCCTGCATAATTCACTCACTATGATGACACAGCTGAGTGGAATCTGCTGCAAAGTGCTGATTAAACCTGCGTGCATACTGCTATCATTTGGCTATCGGGGTACTGCGGAGAGCCACCTTCTCTTTTCTTCTTTTCCACTTTCTCAACTTCTTTGAATTTCTGCTATTCCTGCATTTCAATTCCTGTATTTCCTGCATTTCCTGCATTTGTTCGTTCCTCCTTGGTTAACTGGACACAGCCCATAGAGCTTATACTTATAGAGAGGTTATGCGAGCGGAAGGAAGATCGACAAAGAGAGATATATTTTTCTGTTTCAACTGTAGACACTATTTATAAAAGAGAATAACAGAAAACACAAAGTGGGGAAGTTACAGTTAAAACAGAATATATATCTCTCTGTTGCTCCTTGCGCTGCCCTCTCTATGGTTAACATATAGGCATGGCCTCTCTTTTAGTATAAGCTCTATGCCCTTATGTTACTTTAGTTTTTTTTAGTACTAAACTTTAGTAACATCGAGTACAAAAAACTATCAATGTAGCTATTAATTGAATATAAAAACATCGGATAAATAATCGATTTCATAATAAAAAAAGCATCGATGTTCCAATAATCGAGTGATTTTTGCCCATCCCTAACGCACACAGATACGGCTCTCGCTTGTATGCGTACAAGCATCGAGGCGGCGACCCTCACCAGTCTCCACCGTTTCGATGCTCTCGATGCTGTCCTGCACGAAATGGCATTTCTGGGCTCAAACGAATCAGTTGTAGCCGATACGGATCGCTTGTAATGGAATCGCCAGGTTTTAGTTCATAGAAAACAACACCTTTTTGGTCCCACCAGATACAGAGCATGATCTTCGAACTATGAATGTTCGGCTTTGGTGTTGATGTTGAGGTTGATGGCAACGATTGACCGGGCTTAGCGTAGTTTTTTTTTCTTAGGGTTGTCGTAGAATATCCACTTTTCATCTCTAGTCAGAATCCGATGCAAAAAACCTTTTCTTTGTTACCTTTGAATCAGCAAGTGAAAAATCGTCTTTCAACGTTTCTCGGTTTCAGTTCATAAGGCACCCAATTTCCTTGTTTTTGAATCATTCCCATGGCTCTCAATTGTACAGAAAGAGCTTGTTGAGTTACTCCTAATGATTTTGCAAGCTCCTCTTGCGTTTGATTCTGATCTTCTTCGAGTAATGGTTCCAAGTCTTTGTTGAGATTCGGAAAGATAAAGGACTTGGTGATGAATAATATTCTTTTATAAAAAACTGGCGTAGTTTATTACTACCAAGTTTACAAATTATTGTACAATTACGCACGCTTATATTGACACTTAGCTGTTGCTTTACTGCGGTAAACTCTCCGGATGGACTCGGAGCCACACAGTATTCAACAGCTACTCACGATCTCTCTGTCGTTGCTCGCAATCGATCTTTTAAAGGAATCGATCGCGATCACTCAGCAGTTTAGCGACCTAATTACTACTGCACGTAGGTCGCTGATGTTGCGTGCTGTGTCTGTATCATACTTATCACTACGCTTAACAAGCAGATTTCATTACAAAGAAATGCTGCTTG
>NW_018021901.1:0-31526 GCF_002006095.1 Pseudomyrmex gracilis
TGTCGATCCAATTCAAACAAATCGAATTCTTTGATAAATACGTTGTACGTAAAAGCAATCTAGAATAATTAAAATATATAATTCCGAAACAGAAGTTAACTAAAAACCTCATTGTTATATTAAGCAAGGCACACACAGTCTGCAAAAGGAAATAAATTAAGAAATTAATAAAATGCAGAGTCACTAAACTTTAGCAATATAACCTTACATGCATATAACCACAAAATAGTTGAGCATTAAAGATTAAGTTTACTTATTTATTTTATCTTTGCATTCTCTCTTACATTTATGCCTTGCTTTATTGTAATGTCTATAGTTGTTTTATCAACAATACTTTAATGAAATAAATAAAAAATACCTCAAAAAAGAGCAGCACATCCAGTATGTACAAACAGCACACCACAGCATATTCACAATCAGTACAGCGAGTCAACGTGATTAGGCGAAATCCCTTTCCACGCAGTGATAGCGATGCATTGAACACAACACTGCGGTACCGAAATTATTGAAATAAATATAATGCAATCATATATAATGTATATTTCTATATCGGATAAATAAATTCATTTTTCAAAAGTTAATAATTTTTGCGTTTTCTGAGCGAGACTATAAGAAATTATCCGTAGTGTTTTGCAATATCTCTGCAAGATTTTTACAATCTTTTACTATCTTACGCCGAAATATGTATTATACATTACAATGCCTGTTACTTATAACGTTGCAGAAATATTACCGTGCAATCTGCAATATTGCAACAATCCTGCAATGTAACTGCAAGTTTCTGTGCTGTATGGGAAAATATTTTAATAATCACTATGACATTTATCTCTTGTCATGGTTTTTTACTCTCTTACTTAAATATATTTTACTTTCTTACACGTACCGTAAGTTTCTTATATCACATAATAATTAAATAAATAAATATTTGATATCAATTATTGAAGTCACTTTCATTATTGAAGTCATTGCAGAGTTACTCTTTTCAATGTTCACGATAGTTTTATGATAACATATGCCTATCGGTATTATTGGTAACCGCGTCGGTATGTATCATCGGTAACCGTGTCGATATATGGATTAAATCTCGGGCCGCTGGCGCGTAATAGTAGGAGGCGGCCGGAGGAGAACTACTTTTCTCCCCCCTCCCCTCACGGCGCACGATATGGTGCTCCGCACTGTATATTGTATATTGTTTTTCAATAATAACGTACAAAAGTTTACTTGATGCTACTTTTTGATATCACTTTTTTTGTAAAACAGGTTTTATAGAGGAAGAATTTTTTGTATAAAATAAAAACTTAAAATTTTTTTGTGTAATAATGAAAAACAGTTTGCGTTAAGATTCTTAATTTAAATACAATACGTGTTGTGCGTGTACTTGGCGCCTGTTCTTATCTTTTTTTAAAAAGGTAAGTTTTTTGAGACATCACACATTTTGTAGTATATACGTTATAGTTTAGAAAATACATTAAAATGGAAAAAATATATATATTCACATCATCAACCAAGATTCAAAACAGTTTACTTTAAAAAAGTTATATTTTCCGAGAAAAAATGCCATCTTTATTCCACTGTACGCCGTATCGCGAAACAACACGTTACGAGAAACTTTGTTGGAACGATCGGAAGTGTTGCCGGTGCAAAACTACCGTCACGTTATGTATTGTGACTTAATTTAATTTAATGTTATTTATTAACTTCTTAATACAACTGAAGAGGACTTGAATTACGAGTCGAAACGTTTTGACAAAAATAAAACCAACACATTAAGTTTAATTATTGCCAAATAGCCTGTTATTGGTTCCAATCAGCCGTCTCCCAACTATATTAAAGTATATAAGTAGGTTGTAGTTATTTCCTGCCAAGTCTCAACATCGTTTATTAAAAAAAGTTATATCGGAGGTGTTGCCGACACGAAAAAAAATTTGTTTATCCGTTTTCTGGAGTAATTTTCTATCATAAATTTAAAGTATATAGTATGCAGTTATTTCGTGCAAAGTTTTAAAACAGTTTATTAAAAAAAATTATATCGGAGGTGTTGCCGGCGCGAATAACGCGAACCACTACCTGTGTCTCTTGATTCTCTTTTTCTCTCTCTAACTCACACTTCCTGTCTTTCTGTTTTTTCTTCTTTCAACGTGCTCGTATATGTATGCCATCTGGTAGCAGACATACGAACATGCACACAATTTGGACGACCATAATGACGTTTCCGAATGTAAATGTCACACATTTTCGTTTATCTTCTATTATCTCCGTTCAGAAGCCGCAGACCAAAAATACGCAAGCATACTATTTTTTTAAATGTTTTATTCTGAATCAATTAAAACTAAAATAAAAGTGATTGGTTTAGTTGTTCTTGAAATATTGCTCCGTAAAAATCTCCCCACTTCTCACTCGCGTGAATTTTGCGTATAGTAACAGGCATGGGTGCCTCGTGCCGTTCAAGCGCGATTTCGTTGCGCGTGAACTTAGCGCGAGGCACTACCGAGCTTCTTGATCGTGCGACATAAAAGATATTTGTTTTTACTAAAAGTATTTCATTATTTTTGTGAAAAATGTATACACACAATTGACTTTTACAACTAAGAAGAAACATAGACATCGTCTATATGGACATATTTGATCGAGTGTGAACATTTATGGTCAACCCTTCAGTGTCAGATATAGGTTTCCGAGATCCAAAAGTTTTAAACTGATGTCTTTACTAGATATTAATTTAGCGCGACATCTGAAGACCATAAAAAAAACTTTAGACAATAATAAATGTCGGTGACAGCATTTTTCGTTTAACAGCTTTGCGAAGTTTGAATTGAAACGTGCGAAAAGAATCTAAGAGACCCAAATCTGAACAAGACGTTGGCATTTCGAAAAGTAAAATTTTTATAGAATAAAAGTATAAATTTTTTCAGTTTGTGCACTTCTAATATATTAAAAAATTGGGTAAATGTTTAGTATTTAGGGTAGGATGCTCCGATGACCTTGATCTTGACATATGTTGTCAAAACTATGTCCTTGAGTAACAATGTAAAGGTTTTAGCCGTCGCTCATTGTTCATTAAAAAGTTATAAACAAAACAAATTTTTTAAAGAAATTTTCATTTTCCGACACCTTAAGACTATTTTTCTTGTTATTTTTGTTGGTGTTGTAAGCGTGTCAGCAGAAAGAGCTACGGCCCCCCGCACTGGCTTTGCCTTTCTCTCTGCTCTCCTAAGAAAAAACCCAAATTTCGGTTAAGTTTTTCCTAACATTGGGTTGAGATAGATTTAGTCGAGGGAGCAGGAGAAGGGGCAAAGCCATTCTTGCTACGAAGGAAGCGTAGCTCTCTTCTACACGTTTATAACACAAACATAGTACGTGAACGTTTCGTGTTCAAAATACATTTATTGAATATTGGTTTTATTTAATGGATACAAAGTAGTCATAATATTAAAAAACATATCAATCCGTTCGTGATAAGCATATTTTTTATTGTACCACAGACACTTTATTTCTCTTTGTATAACTTTCTTGATTGCTAAATAAGCAATCAATTAAGAGTTCTCTCTCTCTCTCTCTTTCTCTCTCTCTTTCTCTCTCTCTCTCTCTCACTCTCGCTCTCTCTCTCATTCTCTCTCTCAATGTAAAAACTCGTAGAATAACATAACAAACTAAATTGACAGATTACTAGTTTACGTTCCGAAATATTCGAAATATCACCTGAGAAATAGTTGATCATACTGTTCACATATATGTATAACTGAATAATTCTCGGAAATAATAAGGGGCAAATATTTGTATTCGATTTCGTAATTCTACATCATTTTACTGAAAATAAGTACCATTAAACTAATAATATCTGAAAATAGGGACATTAAGAGCCGTTCACAGGATGTTGTGCGTGAATGTGCTATATATATACATATGTGCGTGTATACACATATAAACGAATTCACGTTTTCACGTGTTTTTGAATTGAAATTTCAATTCATAAAATCATACAGGATGCTATACTTGCATGTCATGTATGAAGGACTCCGTATACCCCTCGAACTAATTTTAAAATATTTCAATTCAAAAACACGTGAAAACGTGAATTCGTTTATATGTGTATACACGCACATATATATATATAGCACATTCATGCACAACTGTGAACGGCTCTTAATGTCTCTATTTTCAGACATTATTAGTTTAATAAAACTTACAGAGCCTGAGAGTAATCTCAATTTATCACTAATTGTTATAAGTACCATGATTTTCAAACATTATTTGCTAAAAACTTTTTAATGAAACACGAGCGACGGCTAAAACCTTTCGATTGTTACTTCCAAGAAGGTTCTTGATAACATATATCAAGATCAAGGTCATCGGATCATTCTCCCTCATATTGAAAATTTACCAAACCTTGTTTTTTTATAATTTTATCAAAATATATGTACATTCATGGCAATTTATTAGATCATAATGCGCAGAAACGTTTCAAACGTTTTTCTTAAAACTACTAGAAATTTTTTCAATTTGGTTTTTTGATCGACGCAGAATTGTTAGAATTTTCTATTTAAAACAAGAATATGTCTAAATATTAATTATTTATTGCTAAACTATTGCATGTCACAGTTGGGCGCTAAAAAAACGCATTCTTCAAATAACATCCCAAAAAACCCATTGTGAAAATGCTTTTAAGTTTACAATTTTTAGAAGACATTTTTGTGATTTTTTCCTAAAAGTAAGAAACGAGTACATAAGTGCGTTAGAATTTTGTAAAAATCTCAATTACACAAAAAGTTATGAATTTATAAACAAAAAGTTTGTTTAAAAAAAATTGTCAGGTTATTCTTTAAATGATTATATCTTCAAAACTACTGGACATTTTTCAATCTGTTTTTTTATTGATACAAAATTATTCAATCTTTTGATTAAAAAAAAGACATTAAAAAATATTGACTTTTTGGGAAGACATTCAAACTTAAAGTCGCGTAAATTTCACAGACTCAGTCTAGACAACTCGTAGGTCAGTTTTTATGTCTGGCACTGAAGAGTTAAAACTATTCAGTACTTGGCCGGATAGTGGGCTAATATTTGCTGTTTAGCCAAATAATAAAAACTTTCCGCATAGGCAGAATAACCAAATAGTTCTCTAATATTCGTTCCAACTCTATTTTGCAGCAGTCGAGCCCGTGTCGAGCCAATCAAAGATAACAGCCGGCAATTCTTGGAACTAATATTTAACTTAACCTAACCTAATCTTTTTTTTTAACGTGGTGGAAATCCTTTATGGATACTATACCCTGACTCTGGGAGAAAGAGCCAGGGTTATGTGGGGCTCCCTCCTCCGTCCCTCAAGAGGGAGAAAGTTTACCCATTAAAACCACACGGTGTGTCCACTCAGCTCATGATAAGGAGGGATTCGGGATTTCCTATACGAGGATGCGCGCAGATCCCTCCCTGAATCTAACCTAACCTAACCTAACCATAACCCTAACCTAACCTACCCATAACCTAACCTAACCTAACCTAATCTAACCGATAACACAGCTATACAAAAAAATTTGGCCTAGGGGTCAGACCATGTTTACTATATGTTTTTGGGGTCGCTGAAATCGAATCCAAAGTCCATTTAACCCTATCACGTCAGGTTTTGGACATAACCTCAAAAAACCCTATAATTAAAGCCCAATTAGCCTGTTATATTTAATATATGGTGTCTCAAAAATCCACAAACCAGACAATCCCCTCAGGATCATTATTTCCTCTGTTAATAGCCTGCTACATAACTTGGCAATTTTTTTGCACAAAATTATTTCTAAAAGCATCGAATCTCCTCCGAGTTTCGTTTACAATAGTTTCCATCTTGCCAGTCTGATCTCTCAGATGACCTTCGACAAATTGTTTAAGTTAATCTCTCTCGATGTCATTTCGTTATTCACCAATATTCCATTAGACCTTGCAATCAAAGGATTGGAGAAACGTTGGCACCTGATAAAAAACAACACCAGCTTACCTAAAGAAGAATTTTTTATAACTCTTAATTTTGTTTTTACCTCATCATTTTTTCACTTCAATAACAAATTTTATAAACAGACCTTTGGTGCACCTATGGGCTCTTCTCTCTCTTCGATACTGGCAGATTTTTGTTACGCAAGATCTAGAATCGTCCACCATTAGTTTACTATCTTTTACTCCACCTTTACATGTTAATACGTTGATGATATAGCTCTTATGGTTCCCAGAGATCAATTTGATGCAGTTCTTGATTGTTATAATTTATACTACCCTCGACTTCAATTTACCATGGAGGTTGATCTTGATAAACTCAACTTTTTAGACATCACTATTATTAAGAAAGATAATAAATTAATTCATGACTGGTATCACAAACCAACATTTTCAGGCAGATATCTTAATTACTTTTCGAACCATCCTATCAGCCAAAAAAGAGGCATGGTCATGGGTCTCGTAGATAGAGCTTTCTTTTTGTCACATCCGACTTTTTACTCAAAAAATTTTGACATGATTTTTAACATTCTAATTGACAATAACTATCCTTTAGACTTTATTTACAATATTTAAACAAAGACATAAAACTTATTTTTTTTATAAATAATGACTCTAAGAGGTTCTTGTCGGGTGATTCTATAAACAGTGCACAGCCTCGTTAATTTGTGATACCTTATATCAACAATTTTTCCGAAAAATTTTTAACAGCATTTTCTAAAGACACAAACACACGCTCAGCTTTTTACAATACTGACAAATTGTCAAGATTCATCAACGTTCTCAAAGATCCTCTACCCCATTTCTCACGTCTTTCTGTTGTATATGAAATAAACTGCCGTGATATTGCGACGCTTCTTATGTTGGACAGACGGGTAGAATGTTACAGACAAGAATAAAAGAACACAGACATCATATCAATAGAAATTCCTCCCAGAGATCGGTGATCACGGATCACAGAGTCCAATACTTTCATGATTTTGATTGAGATCATGTCAAAATATTGGATAAATGAGAGATCTTACTATAAGCGATTAATTTCGGAAACTCTATACATAAGGAAGCAAAGCCATGGTCTGAATTTACACAGTGACACCGAAAATCTAGACAGATCTTATTTACCATTCGTAGATAACACAAGTGATTGAACGGTGTCATATAATCGACGATTGTAGCTTTGAATTATGTTTTGAATTTCAGCTCCTCTCAGTCACTTTGTTACTATTGTAAAGTGATGGTCAAGCCTCTGGTCCTACCACTGACTAATAATTGCCACCTAAACGATGACTATCACTCCTTTCTTGTGAGTTTTTTGTAAGTTTTTGTTAAGTTTTGTTAATTATTATGTATTTTTTATTGCGAGCTATTCATTCCTTTTATTTTTTTTTTTTTAATGTTTTTGTAGTACCACATTGAGAAAGACCTAAACCAAAGGTCGAAAGCTTTGTTATAATATTGTATAATCTGTCGCAATAAACCATTCTTTAAACACACATCGATATCCGTATCTGCTCCAAACAGCCAATCTCTACACATCTGTCTAATATTATAGAATTTTAGTCATTCTCTTTTTTCGAACTATAACGGGTTTTCTTTTGATCAAAAGATCTGTGCAATGGGTTCCGTTTGCGCTTCCTAGCATCTTTCTGTGTGTCTCTCTTTAGCATTCAGCAAAAATGTGCCATCATATTTTTGTCCCATCTTCCTTGGTAACGAGTTTCCATCACCTTGATATCCTAGTGAAACAGTTCACCCTGCTCTTCACTAAAGTCTCCAAGATTGTCAGAAAATTTTTCAAGGTGGGAGTGCAAAAAATGTAATTTTAAATTCATTAGACATCCAAGCGTTTGAAAGTCTGTAATCATTTTTGCAACGATTTGTATTCAGGACTTTTCATATTTCCAAAAACGTTCTGGACCACTGCTTTGAAACTAAGCCAGGTTTCTTTTTCCAATCGATTTATTGTACAGACGGCGTCATTAATTCGAAGAATAGGCGCGGGGATCACATAAAAAGTCCAGTTGATCCAAATATCCATTAGTCCCAAAATCGGGTGTTCAGTTGTGGACACCCGATTGCTACTAGTTAGTTAGTACGGCGCCCGTTGGCGCTACGAGCAACCGCTCCGCTTGCCCTCCGATCCCCGCGCCTATTCTTCGAATTAATGACGCCGTCTGTACTAACAAAAGTAGTATCTCTAAACATAGTTCTGATTTGTGGTCCATCAAATACGTCTTCTTTCAATTTAGCAGATAGTTTAGAAAATGTTTTTACAAGGTATTGGAAACAATATGTGTGGAAATATCCTCGTTGTGTAGAAGATCATTTATTTTGTTGGAATAATACAAAAGATTTCAATACACTAGTCTTCAAGTCGAAAATGACTGATCTTGTGCGAGATGAGTTTTGTAGAAATGCTGGACTATGATAGATTGTGCTATGAGAGTTATAATGTTATTGGAATTTAAGGTTAAGAGGTTATGGGGTAAAGAGGTTAAGGGGTTATTGGAATTAATGGATTTAATATATTAGGTATAACAGGCTAATTGGGCTTGGATTATAAAGTCTTTTGAGGTTATGTCAAAAATCTGACATGTCAGAGTTAAATAGACTTCGAACTCGGTTTCAGTGACCTTAAAAACATATAGTAAACATAGTCTGACTCCCAGGCCAGAAAATTTTTGTTTGTGTGTGGCTGTGTAATTATTTAGATTAGGGGCGTTCTCACCTATTGCAATGAGCTTGAAATATGTTGTTAAAAACGTTATTATGAACAACTTTTTCTTATACATGTTATCACCGATTGGCCTTAGTTTCCAAAATATTTGCAAAAACTTTCAGATAAAATTATGGTACGATTATACTTCATTCTAGTGTATTGTGATCATCGGAGCTAATATATAATGTCTTAAACACAGATATTAGTAAAGTTAAGCATACAGATACTTTTTGTGCGTTCTCCCACATAAAATAATATAACAAAACTTGGGGATGTAGAAAGTATCAATGACCAAAAGTACTGCTTGGAAGTTTAAATGCATTTGTGCATATACATATATAATATTTGATATATAATATATGTGCAAAAATGTGCAGTGGAACTTCCAAACAGTACTTTTGGTCATTGATACTGTTTACACTTCCAAGTTTTGTTATATTATTTTTTGTGGGAGAGCGTACACAAGAATGGACGTAGCCCATCCCTTTATGCGTTTATTATATACTTTTGCAGCTTATTATATTTATAATACGCATAATGTTGTAAGTGTGTAGGCAGAGAGGGCTTCACTCCTCTCTCCTCTTGCTTCCCGTCCCTGAAGAAAATAAGGAACGACTTCCGATTACATTCGAAAAAATTATGTCGAAAAAATTATAAACACAAGGTAATATGCACGCAAAACATGATAGGCTCAAGGGGCAGGAGTAGGGGTGAAGCTCCTCCCGGATGATTTTCCTTTACCTTGTCACGGTATCCGAGCTTAGGAGCGATGAACCGAGGGGCTATATTGGCGAGGACTCTTCTAAGTCCCTGGCAGGGTCATCCATGCCAGGAAAGCCCTCGTAGAGCTCCTGTACTAAGAGAGGAAATAGAAGAAAAAAACCTCGAACAAAAACTGCTCCCAGCTTCACTTAGCCTTTCATGCCGGGGCAACTGGGATAAGGAAGAAAACCCTGACTTCAAATCCGGAGGCGTTTGACCCCGTCAGCCACAGTGCAATCAAACTAGGAGAGTAAACCCTGACTATAAATCTGGAGCGTCCAGCCTCGAGAGTCGCTTTCGGGTCGAACACTGGACTAGGGGAAGAAAAACCCTGACTACAAAGGCAAGGCGAGCTTGTTATCTTTGGCCGAAGGCCGCTCAAGGAGAAGGAAAACTCTGAAATTAAATCACTCCTTCTGACAAAAATGATGAGTAGTTGAGAAGAAGATATAGACTTACCGGCCCAGAGTGATCGGACACTCAAGGCCCGGCGTGGAGGTGTTGCCGTCATCTTCTAATTGTCTTCAGACATCTCCATGTCGTCATCTAATAGTAGGCTGTCACTTGCTCCGCAGGAGTGGCAGGAGAAAAAGCGACTACAAAGAAAGCAAACGTGCTGTTCGGTGCAGCGGTTACTCTCAGCAGGGTAGACGCAGGAGGCGTCCCTGCTAGGACTGAGAAGAAGAAGGATGAGCGACGGGAAACGCTCACGCTCTCCCTGCCGAGCCAATATTATAGGGTCTCCGCTACCATCGAGCAACTCCGATGCAAAGAAGTGGAAAAGGACGCATACCATCCTGTCCCATCTTTATCGAGAAAGAAAACCGGGAAAAGAGACCGTCTGCCAACTACCGGAGAGTACGTCGGGTTGACGGCGATCAAAGAACGGCCGGTGGCCGCAATGAAGGAGGAGTGCGAGCTTCAGCTTGAAGAAGAATGCTGGAGAAGCACAGCGGACCTCAGGTCCTTGGGCCGGATGGACAAAGTTATCACCAAAGTGGACCTGTTCGTCCGTACTAATACGGCTGTGGAGGCGGTCATGAAAGTGGCCACTACGTCCTCTTACTTGCAGGGCCGTTATATTAAGATCCTCAAGGACGCGGCGGCCACCATAAAAGATGTAACAAAGGGAATCACTTTTCTTCCCATCAAGGCGGAGCCAGTGTTTAGTATTGTGTGAAGTCTGAATATTATTTATATTATATTAGTTCTTTATTAATGATGTTTATAATATTAAGTTTGTGGATAATAATACCAGTTTATACTAATATTTATTATTTAAATTATTCAATTTTATTAATAGTTGAAAAGCCTGACCAGCTATTGGAGCAGAGAATCCGGACGCTTAAAGAGAAGCTCCGGATCTCCAAGATGTCGGCCGAGCGAGCTACCTCGCAGAACAAAAAACTATGCAAGATGCTGGACGCCTACAAGAAAAGTTTTTCCTTGCAGGTCGCGTTCCGGCGAGTCTATTGACTGTGGGACGCAGATGGGCCAAACTTCGTCTTTGGAGCCCACCATCAAGAAGTCGGCAACGTACTCCGGGGAGGTGCAGGGGGGTGGAGGCAATTAAGCCTCTCGAGCTGTCTGAGCCTCTCCCCCCCCCCCCAAAAAAAAAAGAGAGATGTATCCGTCTCCTCGCGAAGAAGATTGAGATGATAATCGAGGAGAGGCTTCTCGTCACCATCAGAAAAGAGATTTCTTCTCTTGTTCGGAATCGGTTTTCCCCCGCTCCGAGGGGTGATACTGGCCCTGATACTTGGGCCACTGTAGTGCGGTGAGGCCGCAAAGTAGAAGGAGTAAAGGGGGCTCCTCCCCTGACTGACCGTTCCCGTTTAGCTGCTCCGGCGGCATCGTAGAAGGGCAAAAGTAGAAGCGGGAGAGGGCGATCTTGGGGAGAGTCTCTAGTAATGCAGCTGTCCTCTTAACGGTGAAGACGGACGGCAGTTATGCCGACGCCATGCGTAGGGCGGCGGCGGCGGTTGATTTGGGGGAAGTATTTCCGGCCTCCGAGTAAAGAAAGCGGCTAACGGAGGAATGCTATTGCAGGTCTCTGGCTCCGGAAAGGCCGCCAAGACTGATGCTCTTAAGAGGGTGTCGGAGGTGTTTTGGGAGGGGGTAAAATTTTCTCGCCCCGTCAAGCATGCGGAAATACGCGTGCGAGACGTGGTTCCCCTCCTGACATCCAAAGATGTTGCCGGACCTCTGGCAGCTGCCGGTGGCTGAGGAAGTGAGGACTGGAGTAATGCGGTTCTCCCCTTTCGGATACGGGTCTTTATGGACTTGTCTTCCACTGCTCTCGACCAGGAGAGTGGTGGAAGCTGGACGGGTCAATGTGGAGTAGTTCTGTCTCCCCGTGGAACCTTTGAGAGCGCGCCGGATGTAATACTTCCGGTGCCTGAAGTACTGGCATGGCCCGATTGTGCTTCGGCGCGGACCGCAACTTAACCTGTTATAAGTGCGGAGAGAAGGACCACCAGGTCCTAATATGTAGGGCTACCCTAAAATGTCTGCTGTGCGCGGGTCGGAGGCAACCCAGCAATTGGATGAGGAGTACAAAATGTTTTCCCATCCCGACGAAGAGGATCCCGAAGCCGGTTATTTGCCCCTCTTTGGATTTAGCGACATTGAGTGTCAATAAGAAGAGAAGGTAAAAAGTACTCCAACCGGCAGAATAACCAAGGGCCTGGCCCCCGTCAGGAGAGAAAAAGATGAGGGAACCTACCGAGTAGGAGGAGAATGAAGAGGGAGTTTGTTTAATCTCGGCGGAGGAAGACGTCCGAAATCTATGGCCCAAAGAGAATGAGAGGTGAAAGGAACACTTTCCCACTGCCCTCTCTACTAACAAGGAGATTGAACAGCGGCCTTGTAAGAAGAAAGACGGGCAAGAGGACGATCAGGCTTTTGACCCCTCGGAGGTAGAGACCTCTTCCGGTGACAAAGAAGTCTCTAGAGCAGGAAGAAAAGAGAATTAATCAAGTCTCCCTCAAACCTTAAAAAAGAAGTGGGACTTGGAATGGACCAACCCTGGGTCCAGAGTGGGGGTATCATGGCTAGGGCATGATCCTCAGACCCGGCTCTCCTTGTGGGGCCGTTTGGTCGAGGGCAAGGGAATCGTACAGTTACGGTTTTATCCCCTTCTTTAGTCACAAAGGGCGGGGACTTGGTGCACTGAGTGGGGAACTCACTGCACCATTGCACAAGTTCCCAGGGTGGAGTTTTGGGAAGGAGACTGTGGCCCCTTCTTCTTGATACAAATAAGGAACATCGATGGTGTGAGCTGAAGCAGCTTGCGAACTAGTGGGAGAGCCCGGTGAAGTAATAGCCCTCTGGCTGCTACGGGCCTCTCAGTAATAAGTTTGGTGGAAGCCACTAAGAAGTTTTAGTGGGTGAGAATCTTACACTCCTCGCCTTTTCCCAGAGGCAGGGGTGCATAACGCATTTACCTTCAAAAAAAGGTCGAAGCTTTTCTCTTTGCGAGAGCAAAGCCTCCCTGCCTACACGTGTCATACAAACAACATATTTACTTCAGAAATCGACACGGTGTTGGAAAACAAAGACTTCATTTGTGAAATTTCTTTTGTGTATAACTCGAAAACTAAAGTCAAGCGGCGATAATATGCATAGAGAAAAGTTGTTCAGAATAACGTCCTTAATAACATATTTCAAGCTCATTAAAATCGGTGAAGACGCCCCTAATTTAAATAATTACCACCTAACCTAATCTAACCTCCGTTTACATCTTTTCGCTCGCGAAACCGAAGAACGGAAAGTTAGCGAGGCACTACTGTATATTTGCGACATTAATAAAAAACAAGAATATGATAGATTATCATCACACGAATACTATAAAAAAAAGTTTAGAATTATTGATTGTCTAGTTATTGAAATAAAGCCGCGGAAAGATTGTAATATTTTTTGACAAGGCACAGGCGAGTACCACAGTTAGCGACAACAATGTCACTTCTCGCACAACATACTTTGATCTTGACATATCGTTTTTTTTGCAATTTTCTTGCTTCTGTCATACTCAAAATTGTTTTTAAGCGTGTTTGTAGTATCTGTATTGAAATTAAGAATTTTAGTTTTGTTTGACAGTTAAACAATCTGACAAATTTGGTTAGACGCACACGACGTTGTCAGATTGCCGTTTGATGTGTAAAGTGTAGACAATCGCTACTAAAAGTTTATTGCATTGGCAAAAAGAATTAAAATTTTTAAAGAGATTTTGAACATATATAATAAAACTACTTATTTATTTCTACACTAATGACATATTGATAAAATAGAGTTTGAAATATTCGTACGACTTGTGAATCAAGATCTGAAAATACTTTTCTGTAGCGTAAAATTAAACTTTTGAATAAGACTGTCACGCGATAACCACCTTAATAATTAATTACAAATATGCAATAATGCTTAAGATATACAGATTATGAAATTTTGTCTATTACCGGTTGACACTCTTCAAAGCAAAATTTAACTATGACGTTGAATCGAACGATTTGACTATCGGGAAATTTGAAAGCAGTAAATGTTGAGACTAAAGAACGATTATCCATTGGATCCTTTAATAACGCAGGAAATGTTGTTGGATCCGTTGGACATCCTGATTGATCGAGAAGAAAATATGAGGAATTTCCAGTCGAACTACTAGCTACAAGATGTCCAGCTGCAATATCATAAGGCCCTGTCACAAATTAAGAAATTATTATTTTTTTGTTTGTCAAGATATATAGGAAGCACTATACAATAGAACCTCCTCGTTTATCCGAACTCAAGAGACAAGATAGTTTGGATAACTGGGCCCAACCTCTATTATACGAACTATTGATTCGTATAATAGAGATTTGGCTTCAAATCGTTCCGGATAACAGGTTGGGATAAACGAGGTTCTACTATATAGCGAGCAATCAGAGGAAATAGTTATTTCTTCTCTATTTCCTCACGCCGTTCTTCTCTGGCCTCTACCAGCAAATCAAACCTGATCTATATATCGACGCAGTTATCGATACTATCAATAATATTGCTCATATATTATTATACTCGGTCTTCTCTTCAATAAGAGAATAGAAAAAGCGGTCAAAGTAGAATACCGCTCCGCCGCTACTCAGTATCGTAAACATAGGGTGCGTTCGCTTTGGGCGCTTACGCGCTTTGAGCGTCGGTCTATCTTTGTTCTATATTTAAACAACAATAAAAACAGACTGACGCTTAAAGCACGTAAGCGTCCAAAGCGAACGCACCTATAGATACGGATATTGCTCTAATACGGATTGACGATGTATGTATGTTAGGCACCCGCTGAAGACTGTACGAGCAGTACAGCACTGCGGAGTGGGGGAGCTTTCTGGTAGAAGAGATGCGCAGAACGGACGCATTTTCGTTTATAAATGTCCTATTTTCTTGTTGAACCGAGTAGGTGTATGCAAAAGTTTTAGTCTTTTTTTCATTCTCCTAATAAAATTTTAATTTGAAATATTTTCCTATCCTTTTGTGTTTTTATAAGGTGGCAGAAAATTACAGAAAATAAGAAAAAATGTTTCCTAAATTGATTTGTAGGCATTGTATTTTAAGATTACCAAGTAAAAGTAAAAAAAGACTAAAACTTTTGCATACACCTAATATAATGTTATCGCACACATCAAAAAGAAAAATAACAATTACAAAAAGATTCGGCTCTAAACGTTTTAAAACTAACGATAACTTGATAGTCATCCAGCGTAAGACTATCAATGATTATCATTTTATTGTTAGGTTTAAAAAGAACCATCTTTTTTGCATCTAATATTGAATAAACACTTTGTTAATAAAACGTTGATTTTTAAATACTTCAATATGTATGTATAAAATGTATACATATATTTTTTTTATAAGTAAATTGAAATAGAAAACTAAAATGTGTGAAGAAATTTATCAATATTTATTTATTTAATTATTTGCTTTCTATGACATGAGAAACTTGTATACGATAAATGCAAAAACTAAACTATTTATTTAAGTAAAAGATTATGACAAAAAATGAATGTGTTATATGAACTATCATTACTTCAATTAAGGAGATGGTTATCAAAAAAATGGTTACAAAAAAATGCAGAGATTGCAACGAAATTTAGAAATGTGATTAATTAGGGCTTCAGAAGTTTGCTTAAATTTTTCAATATTTGTTATCGAATATTTTCTTAAGAAATAAAGCTGTGAAGTTCAAGTTATTAACTAGAGCTTTTATGGGAAGCAGCATATGTGAACGTTTTTTTGGTGAAAATAGTATAAGAAAAATGCAGAGATGCAAAAACAAAACATACGTATTAATTGTTAAATACTCAAAGAATAATTTCGTATTTGTTTTGAGGTACTTTACCGATCGATTAGTAAAGTAATTATCATTGAACTCTAAATTTTTACAGTGATCATTGCTTGTGATTGGATTCTACTTATGGAATCGTGATAGCTTTAGAGGAATAGTCATATCACAAGTGATGATCACTCAACAGTTGAATTGTCTGAAGAACGCATCTATTCAACTCAAAATATATTTATTATGTTATATTAGTCTCTTTTTCAATATTTTGTAACAACAATGGTTGCTTACAAAATGAGCAATACATGTTATTTGCCATGTGCTGAATATCTACTATTCTATTGCCTTCAATGCTACAGACTGAGGCTATTGCATGTTTTGACTTTATCTCAAATTTCTTTCTTCTTTTTCCGTTTGCTATTTGTTGTATCGTAGCATTGTGCACTATTTTTAACAAATTTTCCTTTATATCTGTACATTTCAGACGACATTATCTACACTAATATTTAGGTTAGCGATGCGAAATCATCGAGTCGAATACTGTGTTACAAAGCTGCCAACACAAATTATTCAACCAAGAAATTGCATTGTTGTCAAACTTCTTTCATTAATTTTTAGTTGAAAATAAAAATAAATAATTTATTAGAAGTTCTTTATTTTATAAAATATATGAATGAAATAAATTGGGTTATAAGAGCCGTTTTGCAGGATGTTATGCAGAGAATGTGCTTAAATATATATACACATATATACGTCGAAATAATTTTTTTTCCTCTATATAGGATGCTGGATTTGCATCTCATAACCCAATTGCTCTTATAACCCAATTTATTTCATTCATTAGTTTAAGACTACAGAGCCCGAAGAATCTTCTTGGTTATTATTAATTTATAAAATATATGTTTAGAAATTATTTTTATTTTATTTTCGTTATCATTTTGCGAAATATTTGTGCTAGCAATAATGTTAAAAACATAAAAAATAATTTATCTTAGGTTGGTACCTCTGACATCTTTCAATGGTAAAAGATAGGATGCCTCTTTCGCGCCTCACCCCTCTGCAAGATACCACTGAACCTCTTTAATGAAGGAATAAAAACTAACAGATAAAAGAAATTAAAAAATACTAATTTTTCGTAGATAAATTGAATCTCTCAGTCCAAAAATTTCAAACCGATGTCTCTAGTAGACCGATGTCTAGTAAAACTTAGTTTTTTTTTTTTAATCTTTATATTTTCAAAAATACTAAAACTTAAAATACTAGATATTAAAAATTAAAAAAAGTTTTTAATTACCACAGAATCGTTCAAACCTTTGATTAAAAAAGTAAAATATTGATTTTTTGCAGAGATATTCAATTTTAAAGTCGAATGGGTCTCATAGACCCAGTCCGTTCAACTAAACAGTTTTTGGATTTCAAAAGGTTAAAAGTAATATATAACAGTAATATAATATAAAGTAACTATTATAGTTACAGTACACTATAATAGTTACTTTATATTTAGTTAAATTTTCTCAACTAAAAATGAAGTAAAGCACTAAAGTAGTATTTTTAGTTACCATTACTATATATTGCACATTTTTGACAATTTTATTTTATACTACTGTGGTGCATTTCACACCACGAACATACCGCGCGGCAGTGAAGCGGCCTTAAGGCTTGGCGCCGGCGGCCCGCCGCAGCGCGGCTAGTACAGCGCGCCGTTGCTACACGGCGCACGACGGCGCTAGTTCGACCGCAAGCGACATTAGCCCCGACGGCTAGATAAGATAGTCGGCGGCTCACCGACACCCAGTCAGTGATGAAAGATTTGACCGGCCAGCACCAAGAGTGGGAGCCACTGGGAGACGCACACAAGCGAGAACCGCCGTCCGTGTGCGTGACGTCACTCACACGGACGCTTGTGTGCGCGCTCTCAGTAGCTCCCATCATCTCGGTGCTCTTGGTGCTGGCCGGTCAAATCTTTCATCACTGCATCCAGCTCGCTATTTTAGCTTGAGCGCTAACCAGCTTGCTATCTTAGCTTGAGTGACTAATCTCTTCGAGATCAACTTTCTCCATTAACTGGAGAAAAGTGAAATAAGGCATTCCGCCACAGAACCACAGATTTTCGAAAGAAACCGAGCGAACACCAGGGTCTACAAGGCTCCCACGAGTAGAAGAGTTCCTGTCGTGGCGACTTATCCCTCTCGAGCTCTCGCCGCCAAGAAGACATACTTCACTAAATGACTGGAAGGAACCGCCACCGACTTCGCCGGCCTCACGGCAGCCTAAGAAGTACCGAGACGCGTCCACACAGACGCAGGTTGCCCAAGTTACTCGGGGCACACAGTACAGATCCCGCCGGAGGACCAAGGGCCACAGACGACGACCCTCAACGATGGACCAGGCTTCGCAAGCGGACCCCGGTCACCAGACCCCTCAGGACCTAGCTCCTTTACTTTGTCCGAATTGATTCAAAATTATTTCAGAATTAGGAGCTATTTATGAGCTTTTGAACCCACTAAGTGAAAATGAGTTATGAGATTTTGGAGGTATGGAGTTTTGAAGTTATGAGGTAACAAGATTAAAGAAGTAAAGTGTTAGAGAAATAAAGAATTATTGGGTTATTGAGGTTTTCAGGTTATGGGATTATAGGGTTTTTAGGTTATGGGGTTTTGAGGTTATGGGATCATTTTCAATTTATAGGGTGAAGGGAGCAAAGGGTGTAGTTTTTAAGGACTTATGAGGTTATTGGGATTTTGAGGTTATGTGGCCTTGAGATTATAGGGTTTTGAAGTTATCGGGTTTCGACGTTAAGGGGTTTTGAGGGTATGGTAGTTAATAGGGAGTTGATAATGTATTTTATTAAGCAAATACAAGTTTAAATGCGCCGAATCTCCCCAAAAATGCTGTGAGCAAGTCATAACATTTTCAGTATTTGAGAGGGTGGCGGGGGGGAACTAGGAAGATGAGAGTGATTCGTTTAGGGTGTAATTGACTTATTATTGTTACTTGATTGTAAAAAAATTTATTTTAATTTTTTTACCAAAAAATAAAATAGGCCGAAAACCTCCCTTATCGCCCCTTTTTTTTATAGTATGTAAAATTTTAAGACGTTTTAAGACGTGTAAAAAGGAATTATTATTTGCATTGATCGCAATAGTCTGATAAAGTTTTAGTATCATTTTACAATAAAAAGCACAGTTGTATAGTGTTTAAATAAGTTTAGAATATTGTTATAATAATTGTTTGTAAAAATGTATATACTAATTCTGTAAATATATATACAATAGTAATAATAGTAAAAATAATGTATTAATAATACATAATATTTAAAAAAACTGACTAGTCGTCGTAAAAATAGAGTAGTAATATGTGTTACGATAGTGAGCTTCGAAAATATAATCTACAAGATGTAATTGCTGTTGTTTAGCAGTAAAATCGTACAGAGAACAAATTAGTTTATTGATTTAGTTATTTAGTTACTTATTTTCTTTTAGGTTTATTTATTTATGTGTACAGTTATGTAACAATTATGTGCATTAAATCTGGAATACAAAATACTATTGTTCTAAAGAAGATGAAGACCGCTTAGTTTTAAAAATCAAATTACGTAATGAATCATAGAGCACATGAAACATTCATGTATAATTTGCTACATTTAGTGAACTTACGATTATTATAAGTAATGAAACAAAGAACATCATACTTTATAAAAAAATTAAAATATGAAAAATTATAACATTAATATCTATCTCCACCACCGTAGGTGAGTTGGACCATTGTATATAAAAAATAGATAGATCATTACTTAAATACCAGTTACAATTTTGTAACACTTGTTTTTTAACAAACATATTATTATACTTAATTGTAAGTGTACTTTACACTGTTTAACAAAAACGCACTGTTTTTTTAGTTGTACTTTAAAATTTTCTTCTATTCACACACACACACACACACACACACACACACACACACACACACACACACATTTCTCTTTTTGAAATAACATCTTTCATTGTTCAATTACTATTAAACTGAGAATCATCTCAGGGCTCTTGAGTCTTTAAACTTAATCGATGAATATAATTGGTCGTATAGAACCGTTCGCTGGATGTTGTGCAAAAGAAATGTATGTATATATATACACGTATGTATATATAAACAAATTTACATTTTTTTTTATGTGAGGTTTTGAATTGTAATTTCAATTCATTTGAATCATATAGGATGCTAGATTTGCATCTCATATATGAATATACGAGATGCAAATCGCAAATATACTTTCAAAAATCGTGAACTGCGTAATTTGCGAGCTCATAAATCAGAGAACGCGATTTCTTAATGAATTACAATGGTTGTTTTATTTTTCGAGTACTTCTCTCTTGTAAAATGCTGTGAAAAGTGCAATTTTTACTCCGGGGGTAGATTTCAAAATTCGCAAACTGCATATTTTGGGATCTTCTATAGGAAGGAACAACATTTAGTAAAGTACTAACCCGTTTGTCTTATTTTTAGAGCACTTCTCTCTTGTAATTTGGGGTAAAAAGTGGAATTCTTTCTCCGGGCTCGATGTGTATAGGTCGTAATGTGTGTATTTTTTCATTTATAAGTGTTCTTGTTATATTTCCGTAGCTAGTCTTTCTTTAGTGTATAAGAAAGTGTAGGTTCTCTCTTGCGAAAATACTTTTGAGGTAGTTTTGAGTGCTAGGGGTTACAGCTCAAAAATCTAAAGTAGGGTTATTTAAGAGCTCATAAATAGCTCATAATTCTGGCCTAAAGAGCAATTCGATATCTGCAGTTTTAAGTGGTGGTGGGGCGCAGTCCAAAGGGACTCAGCCCCCCACCGAAAACTAGGAATTTCTGCTCCGTTAAACGAGCTCGAAATTTGTCACTTGGTGGGTTCAAAAGCTCATAAATAGCTCCTAATTCTGAAATAATTTTGAATCGATTCGGACAAGGTGAAGGGGCTAGGTCCTGAGGGGTGAAATTTTCTGTACTTCTTTATGTTTATTCATCGTGTTTTTATTTATTATAAATTTCGGACATTGCTGTACACTGTTGTGGATGGAAATTAATATAAAAATATTGGAAACATAAATGGATTGCATCAACCGTACGTGGGCAAAAATCCATTTTTGTTAATTGTTAATTCCTGGGGAGGTCAAAAAAATATAAATATGTATAACGCTAATTTTATAAGTGATGAAAATAAGCCGACATGTAACTTGCAATTTATACCTCCAAAGTGTACTCCGATTTGCCAACCTTGCGATGTCTATTTTTTCAGACAAAGTCAAACTTATCATTAAACAAAGTCAAAACTGTCCAGATATTCTTATTGATGAAGAAAAGAAGGAATTGAATTCTCGATATGATGCAATAAGATTTCAATCATTTGCGCATTATGTTCTCCAAAATTTAAAACTATGATACAATTTGCTTGATACGCCTCAAAGGCAAAGGAACGCGATATTTTTTACATTGTTAATCAATCACTCTAAAAAAAGTCTTTACAAAAGAAGAAACATACGCCAAGTACATAAAAAATAACCAAATATACAAATCATGTATTACAAAACTTTTTTCTTATAGAAATAAAAACAAAACAAACAATCAACGGAATTAGCCAAGTACTGAATCTAAGATTATAGATTCCATAAAACAGGCTTAAAACAAAAGTAAAGTACAAAATCTTGGCGTGCCCGGATCGTAAGTAGTACTGATTCAAGCTATATATTGTACATGATCTTAAGACGCACAATTCTTAGATATATATAATTATTCTACATATTCTGCAAACCATCCTGTACTGGCTCATTTATTGCCTAACTAATACATTACAAAATTGGTATTCTACATATGTTTTATTATTATACATATATCTTGGTATATTCTTATTTTAGTTTTTTATTATATTTTATTATATTTTTTTATTTTATCTTTATATTTATATTTTTACTTCTGTTTTTTTCTTACTTACGTTGTAGTTAAAAGATAATAATAGTTATCTTTAATGTGATATAATGTTACTTTTGAAATTCTAAAATATTAGAAATCCTAATATGTTAGTAGTAATTTATTAATTTGTTTACTTATAAATTTATCGTTTAAATGGTTTCTTGTGTCTGTATATATAAGTTATATATATACGATCCGGGCACGCCAAGTTTTTGTACTTTACTTTTGTTTTAAGCCCGTTTTATGGAATCTATAATCTTAGATTCAGTACTTGGCTAATTCCGTTGATTGTTTTTTTTTATTTATATAAGAAAAAAGTTTTGTAATACATGATTTGTATATTTGGTTATTTTTTATGTACTTGGCGTATGTTTCTTCTTTTGTAAAGACTTTTTTTAGGGTGATTTCATTACTTTTTGTTAATGCAATAGTAAAAGTATATGTACATTTTATTTTATTTTTTCTGCGACAAATATATATGCAATTTTAGCATTTCTAGGCCAATTGCACTTTTGTATCTTTGAATCATGTATTGTTATCCAGTTTGTGTTTTTAGTACTATATTTGTATAACATCCAGTATTCAAATTTTCTCCATGATGAAAAATTGCACTAATAACTTTATATGTATTGCCTCCAAGATGTATCTTTGTAGTAGGTACACTTTTAACATTGCAATTGATTTTTGCAGTTTTAGTATTAATAGAGCAATTAAAGTGATTTATATACAAACATATATGTGTACTTACACACATACATACATATATGTGTATATACAAAGTATCCAACAATTACTTTAACATCTCTCTCGTAGACAGATAGAAGGAGTAAAACTGAGTCGAAAAGTCTTGAACCATTTTTTTCTATTACATATAGATATAGATTTATTGAATCGGCCTTTCGGCCTAGAGCCAAGGGACTTGGTTTACAGATTTTCCTTAAACACTCATCCATCCACTCCTATGCCCTATTCTAATCCTAACTCTACCTTAACCCATGCTATCTTGTCGTCTTTTTTCCCTCAACTTCTCTACCTTTTTCATCCACGCTATGGCCTCTCTTCTTCCTTCATCACTTAAAATATCCTCCACCTTCATCCTTCCGTTCAGTTCTGTATGTATGTTTGTGTGCTCCAAAGTTTCTTCCTCTACTTCGCATATCTGACACCTTCTCTCTCTTTTCCAATATTTATTCCCTTCCTCTTTATTTCCGCATCTCCACCTTGCTATCCTACTTTGGCTCCTTTTACTCCTTTTTCCCTCTTCTCTTTCAAATATCTCGGTTTTCCTATTACTTGAATATCCTTATATCTTTTGTTATATCTAGTACTCCTTATTCTGCCATCCACCCATTGTCCAAATCTATCTTCCTCTCTTCTCATGATCGTCTTCGCTACATTCATCCCTCTCTCTCTCATCTCTTTCACTCCTTCCGAACTAAAACCGTTACTTCTCAAAAATTCTTCTCTCTCTCTGCCTACTCCACCTTTTTCTCCTTCCCTTTCTTTTTCTTTTAAACATTCCAACACCAACATCCTTTTACTTTCTCTAATCGCTTTTTCTTCGAAACCTATCGCCCTACCTCCTGTTCCTGTGCTAATTTTCCCAGTACATGTTTCCTTATACACTATGTAGTCCGGAGTGCAGGAGTCAAGCTTCAAGGACCACTTTATAAATTTCCTCTGTACTCTCTCTAGGTCCACCCATTCTCTACACCCCCATACTTCTGCTCCATATCCTATCACCCCTAACACCAGATATCTGAACAGCCACATTTTTCTTCCAAAATCATCCTTAAATTTCCTTTCACATATTCCCCAAGTTTTCCGCATTACTATATTAGCCTTTTTATTCAACTCCTTAATGTGTCCGTCATCCTCTCCATTCTTCTTCAGCATGTACCTCAGGTATTTAAATTCCAAAACCTCCTCTATACTTTTCCCTTCCCATTTCCATTCTCTTATCTTTCTTCTACCCCCCCCCCCTTTTACAAAACACACTACCTTGGATTTCTCCGTGTTGAGCTGCAGTTTCTTCTTCTTCAGATATTTGCTCATTCTTATCATCATTTCTCGCATTTCTTCCTCGTTCTTTGCCAATATCACTAAATCATCTGCGTACGCCAAGGACCAAATCCTGCCTTTTCCAATTTGGATCCCTCCAATCCTTCCCCTTTCCATCTCCTCCTCGACGTCTGCGATCAGAATCGAGAAAAGTACTGGACTCATCGGGCAACCCTGTCTGACCCCCTTCATCGTTGTAAACCTACTCGACAATCTTCCCAACATTCTGACTGTATTCCCCGTGTACGCATAAATCTCTTTTATCCTTTCAACCAGGCTCACACCTATTCCCTTCTCCTCCATCGCTTTCCACAATACCTCCCTATCTACCTTATCAAATGCAGCCTTCAGATCCATAAAGAATCCCAGTATCTTGCCTTTCTTCTTTCCCAATTCTCTCTTTATTAAATGTTGTAAAATGTAGATATTGTCCATTGTACTCCTACCCCTCCTAAATCCTGCTTGTGTTTCCTGCAACACCTTCCTTCTCTCCATTTCTTCCACTAGTCTTGCTGTTAGTATCCCAGCGTATATTTTGTATGCTGTACTCGTCAAGGTTATTCCTCTATAGTTCTCCACTTCCCCTGTGTTACCTTCTTTATGGATTGGTGTTATTACTCCTTCTCTCCACTCCTGCGGGAATCCTTCGCCTTTCCAAACTCTCCTTATTAACTCTTTTAGCTTTTCTCTTACTTGTCCTTTACTGTAAATCCATGCTTCATTCATTATCCCATCCACTCCTGCCGCTTTCCCTTTTTTCATCTTTCTTATTTGTCTTTCTATCTCTTCATCTTTTAGGTCTTCCTCCATATCCTCTTCTCCTCTATACATCTCTTCTTTCCCTTCTCCTCTTACCTTGATTTCTTTACTTCCCCCCAATAACTGCGAGAAGTGATTTTCCCACTCCTCCATCTGTATATCCTCATTTATGCGGTTTAATTTCTTTCTTTCTCTGTTAATTACTCCCCATATCTGCTTTTCTGTTTTTAAACTTCTTACTTCCTCTTCAATTTGCTTCAACTTCACCGCTTCCTTCTCCTTACATAGCTCCCTAAAATTCTTCCTCAGAACTATATAATCTCCTCTTTCAATCCTGCCTTGTCTCCATTTCAAGTATGCTTTTTTCACCTTTCTCTTCAAGCTTCTACATTCTCTGTCCCACCAGTCCTTCTCCCCTACTTTCCTCCTTCTTGCTCTGTCTCTCTTAATACTCCAGCATTCCTTTACCCCCTTCTTTAAATTTTCCCATAACTCCTCCACGCTTTCTCCTTCTATGTTCATTCTGTTGCATCCTTCCTTGTATCTCTTAATGCTGTCTTCATTCCATTGCACTATTTCCTTGAGAACTTCATTGGTCCTCGTTTCCTCCTTCCCCATTTTCCTAATCAATGTCACCTCCAACGGTTGGTGATCCGACTCCACTCTTATTCCTACCTTTATTCTTTCTATCCTATCCATAGCGATTTTATTCAGTATTACGTAATCCACCACTGATGATCCCCTGCTCCCTACATACGTCCACTCTCCTCTTCCTCATCTCCTGTTATATTTCCATTTCCCACTTCCCATCCTCTGTCTTCCAGCATTTCTAACAACTCCTTTCCTTCACCGTTCTCTATTTTATCTCTCGACCCTCTTCTTACTTCTTCCTCTTCTCCTCCGTCATACTTACTCCCTTTCCTTCCTATCCTGGCATTAAAATCCCCTCCTATACAAAGTATTTCTTCTTCCATCTCTCTAATCTTCTCTTCCAGCGTTCTCCTTATCTCTTTCATTTTCCCCCCATTATATATTGTCAATATTCTCCATATCTCCCCTTTTATCCTCAACCTTCTCTCCTGCACTCCGTTTACACTACTCTCTATTCCTCCTAACTCTTCTATCTCCCTTCTTACTCCTGTTATTATCCCTCCCTTCGCCCTTCCTTTCTTCCTATCCCTTACCGCATGTTGACACTTTCAGGTAAATTTCTTCGACAGATTTATTCTCATCTTCTCCCATTCTGCTTCCTCTACCCAGGTCTCGCATAACCCTATCATGTCAAAACTCTCTATATATTCCCAGAATTCTCTGTCCTTCTTTTTTACCCCTGCTGTATTCCAGAAAATCAGCCTGATCTCTTCTTCTGTTTCCTCCTTATTAACTCTTTTCTTTTCTTTTCGCTCCTCACTTCCTTCTTCCCTCCTTTTCTTTCTTCTTCTCCCTTTATTCTCTTCACCTTGGCTTCTTTCTAAAAATTTCTTTCCACTAACCTCTGTTCCTCATTACTCCAGAAAAGTATTCTTCCCTCTATATTTAACTTCTTATATCCAACCTTTACTCTCTTGCCCTCTTTTCTTTCTTCTCTTGCTATTTCATTTAATCGCTTTTGAATATCTCTTTCATCCTTCGTTAGGTCATGATCTATATACACCTTCCTACCCTTCAGTTTCTTCTTCTCCCTCATTACAGCCTGCTTCGTTTCCCAATTCATCATTTCTACTACTGCCATTTTCCTTTCTTTATTCCCAATTACCATCACCTCCCTGATTTTCTCCCCTACTCCAAACTGCTCCTGTAGTAATTCTCTTACTGCATCCTCCAACTCGCTCTCATTTTTACCTAATCCTTTCACTACTATTTTATTTTTCCTTTTCTGTTTTTCCATTTCTTCTATCTTCCTCTTCATTCGCTCCATCTCCCTCCTTGTTCCTTCCGTAAAGATTCCTTCCATCGTCTTAATTCCTATTTCTCCTCTTTCCTCCTCCCTTGATACCTTTCTCCTTCCTTCATTCATCTCTTCCCTCTTTCTATCCTTTGTCCTCAATTCCGCTATATCTTTTCCCAACTCATCTATTCTCCTCTCCATCTCCTTCTCTCTTACCCTCCATCCTTCTTCTATTTTGGTTATCTTATTCTCCAAACTCCTAATCTCATCTTTCTATACATTAACCGATGTCTTTGAGATATACTTGAAAGAGAACAGTACTAATATTCTTAGAAGAATATCTGTGTGATATTTCAGGGATGTGATATCATATGATATCACGAAAATGACGTAGAAACGATATCATTCTACAATCAAATGATATCATGTGCCATCTGGGACGTGATTGGCTTGATTTATTCAATAATTACTCCTTTATTATATGTAATAGAAAAAAATGGTTCAGAACTTTTCGACTCAGTTTTACTCCTTCTACCTGTTTACGAAAGATGTTAAAGTAATTGTCGGACCCTGTATATACAGACATCCATGTGTATATATTTACAGACATACAGAGGAGTGCATCATATCGTTCCGCTCCAGGGGAAGTATTTCTCGGAAATTTCTCCTCCGGCTGTCCCTACTACCGCGTGCCGTTTTCCTTCAATCTCGGGCCGCTGGTGGAGATCGAAAGAGTACGGCGCGCGGTAGTAGAAGCAGCCAGAAAAGAGATTTCAGAGAAAAACTTCCCTTAGAGCCGAACGATACGGTGCACTCCTCTGTACATATGATATTTATATACATGACATATATGTATACAGACATACATGAGATTTATTTTTTAATGTGTCTATAAAAAAACGTGTATATATTTGTGTATGTATGTCTTGTATATCTACTTGTGAATGGCTAAACTTTCATCAACAATTATTACAACATTTTTGTTTTTTTCTCGTATAATTTAAAGAACTATATCAGAAAGCTATCTATATTTGGCAGTATGGCCGTGCTCGACTGGTACACATAGTATATCCAAGTTCCAATGTATGAACGTGCTAAATGTGTTTGACTTGAATGCGTTTGTGAGCAAGAGCACGGCTGTGAACGCGGCTTGAGTAACGCTCACGCTTTGAATGTGTGTGTGCGATTTTGTGTACGTGAGACTGATTCTTAAGAATTTTTGTGACAGATTCCTGCATTTTGAGGCGTAAAATTTTAGATCTTCGGATTCACAGAAACAATTTAACCAATTTAATTCGCACTTCTCGCAATCGAAAGCTCGTAATGACATTTATTAAGACAAGTAAAAATAAATTTTTCATTAGTGATATAATTGTCGAGACATTTTGTATCAAAAATTCATCGAGAAAAAACTCAGGATAAAGTACACGGTAGCGTCTTGATAGTGACACTCATTCGGCGGATACTTTTATGTACTTGGCGTCGAGACGCTACCAGCGCCTCTTGATAAAGTTCACATATTTCTAAAGTATATATAACAGTAGTTTATTTATACATCCAATTTGTTATAATATTTTATATTTATATTATACATATGCTTAAAAAGCGCCTATCGTACGGGCATAGCTGTGAACGCGAGCTGAGTAACGCATTACCACATTTGCGCGCGTGTATATACGTGTGATCTGTTTGCTGTGATTGCGCTTAAAAAGCGCCTATTGCACGAGCATAGCTGTGAACGCGGCCTGAGTAACACACTGCCACATTCACGCGCGCGTGTACATGTGGTCTGATTCTGAACAATCGGGAAACATTTTTTTGCATTTTGAAGAAAACAAAATCTAGATCTTTGGATTGGCAGTACCAATCGAATTCATATTTCGTCACTCCCTACGTATAATCCCGTAACTCCAAAACGCAAATTTTAGAGGAGAGCAGTTTAAAAGTTTGAAGCTTCATATAGTTCCCCTAGTTAAGGGATCTTTCGGTTTTAAATTTTTACCATACTTATGAATATTGTTTTTTAATACTTGGTGACCACAAAGAACATGACTTTCTGAGTGTCACTATGCAATAAACTGAAAATTCCATATGTGACACTTATGTAATTATACGTAGGGAGTGATGATTTGTCGCAATCAAAAGCTAGTATGGACATTTATTAAGAGAAGTAAGGTTATATTTTTTCTAATAAGGGATGGACACGCATTGCGAAATACGAAATTGAATGAGCCATAGTTCGTTCAAAAAGGGAGATTGAGAGTATAAAAAGTGTAAGAGGGTTTGAGTGCATGGGCCTTAGTTTACGAGAATTTTGCATGCAAAGTTAAGCGTGCGGCCAGCTGTACAGACGGCGTCATTAATTCNAAGAATAGGCGCGGGGATCGGAGGGCAAGCGGGGCGGTTGCTCGTAGCGCCAAAGGCGCCGTACTAACTAACTGGTAGCAATCGGGTGTCCACAACTACGACGTAGTATTTAGCCCGTTGGCGCTACGAGCAACTGCCCCGCTTGCCCTCCGATCCCCGCGCCTATTTTTCGAATTAATGACGTTATCTGTACGTTAAGTACCATAAATAAGTTAGACTCAGAGTGAAGCGTCGTGACTGCGGCCTAAGGCGCGCGCTCTGTAATTTTTGGCGTCTATTGCGAGTTCGGACCCTCGCAGTGACAACTTTTTTATTCGTTATAACAATTATATTTATCAACTGAATTAATTGTTCTTATTTTTTGGAATAAAATATTAATAATAACAACGCAATTAATTACTTATATATAATAAAACCAAGAACGGAAATTTTTGTACTTCTTTATGTTTATTCATCGTGTTTTTATTTATTATAAATTTCGGACATTGCTGTACACTGTTGTGGATGGAAATTAATATAAAAATATTGGAAACATAAATGGATTGCATCAACCGTACGTGGGCAACAATCCATTTTTGTTAATTGTTGATTCCTGGAGAGGTAAAAAAAAATATAAATATGTATAACGCTAATTTTATAAATGATGAAAATAAGCCGACATATAACTTGCAATTTATATCTCCAAAGTGCACTCCGATTTGTCAACCTTGCGATGTCTATTTTTTCAGACAAAGTCAAACTTATCATTAAACAAAGTCAAAACTGTCCAGATATTCTTATTGACGAAGAAAAGAAGGAATTGAGAATTCTCGATATGATGCAATAAGAATTCAATCATTAACGCATTATTTATTATGTTCTCCAAAATTTAAAACTATGATACAATTTGCTTGGTACGCCTCAAAGTTGGCAAAGGAACGCGACATTTTTTACATTGTTACTCAATTATGTTTTCCTGTAAACATACATAATTTCAAATGTTGGTGTACAAAGAATTATTCTTTTATAAAATGTCCGTGATGTGCAATCCATTTATGTTTCCAATATTTTTATATTAATTTCCATCCACAACAGTGTACAGCAATGTCCGAAAATTATAATAAATAAAAACACGATGAAGAAACATAAAAAAGTACAGAAATTTCCGTTCTTGGTTTTATTATATATAAATAATTAATTGTGTCGTTATTATTAATATTTTATTCGTAAAAATAAGAACAATTACTTCAGTTGATAGATATAGTTGTTATAATGAAAAAAAAAGTTACTGCGAGGGTTCGAACTCGCAATAGACGCCAAAAATTACAGAGCGCGCGCCTCAGGCCGCAGCCACGACGCTTCACGCTGATTCTACCTTATTTATGTTACTTAACGTACAGCTGGCCGCACGCTTAACTTTGCATGCAAAATTCTCGTAAACTAACAAGAGGAAGTCGCGACGTTGTACCAATCGATTTGGACGAAATTTATAGGATCGATAGATGACTATGTGGAGTATTGCAGGGTAAAGTAATAAGACGCACTACTCAAGCATTCGCGAGAAGATCGAATTTGAAAATTTCGAGTTATAAGGATATTAAATAGATCGTTTAATCGAAGATCGCATAGCCTAGCGATAGCGTACTAAGTTAGTAGTGTCGACGCTGCTGTCTCGATATAGTTTTTTTTTTTTCAGAATTTTACAATATAATCTAAATGTAAGTAATTTGTTTATTCTAAATGTAAGTAACATTTTTTTTATTTCTTGCATGTTATAAAAGTGCATTGTTTTGCATAAAAACTCTGTGATTCAATAAATATGGTTTTAAAAATAAATAGATTAATACTAATTACTAATTGTGTTCATAAAAAACGGATAAATAATTGTACGCAACATGTTTTATTTATTAGAACTAGATGGAACAATACATATGCAGGATATAATGCAGAATGATATTTGTCATAAAAACAAGTGAAACAATAATTTTCACGACAGTGTGCACATTGTATGAACGTTGCAGTTTTACATTCACATGGTTTCTTTAAAATATCTATTGAAAAACATAAATCGTTGACATTCATAAATATCTCTCTCTCTTGTTTGTTAATTTGGAAGCATACCATGCATATTGTAACATATTTTGAAAACTCGGGGTGGACAATTGATGATGTATGATTGAATGAATTTTTATGCAATCTTCACGAGATGTTATTTCGCGGTTTTGTTCTATTAAAATTGTATAATGTTTTTTATCTTTCAAAGATATAACGTTCAACAAACATCACAAAGAAATGTGTGTGCTTTCAAACATGTTGCATATATTTTTACATGTTGCTTACAATTATTTATCCGCTTTTTATAAACACAATTAGTAATTAGTATTAATCTATTTATTTTTAAAACCATATTTATTGAATCACAGAGTTTTTATGCAAAACAATGCACTTTTATAACATGAAAGAAATAAAAAAAAGTTACTTACATTTAGAATAAACAAATTACTTACATTTAGATTATATTGTAGAATTCTGAAAAAAAAAAAAGAAACTATATCGAGACAGCAGCGTCGACACTACTAACTTAGTACGCTACCGCTAGGCTACGCGCTCTTCGATTAAACGATCTATTTAATATCTGTAAAATGATAACAATAAAATCGCTCGAGGTAATAACAAATTAAAATTAAAACAATATACAGGGTCTGTATCGAGCTCAAATGGTTCTTAAAAGAATATATTATATTAAACAATTAAATTAACATGCCGTT
>NW_018021902.1:0-2446 GCF_002006095.1 Pseudomyrmex gracilis
GGAACTCTTTCCATTAAAAGATTTAGAAGAGCTAGAAAAATTAGAACAACTATTAAGTGATAATAAGATTAATCGTAAAGCATTAGTACGTATATTTTGGAAAATCTTTTTAAAATTTAATAAGTTAAAAAACTTAAAGTTATCTTATTAATTTATCTTTCTAATTTAATTTATATTTATAATTTATTTATTTATTTATAAAGAAATAAAAGTGATGATATGATTTTATTATCTTTTTAGATTACGCAAGTGGCACGAATAGGCGGAACCAATGTTAGATCAATAACATTTAATATCTTACNAAGACTACTGAGTGATTCAGTCGGAAGTTTGTTCAGTTACATTGATGGAAAAAAAAAACGTTCATTTTTTNATTTATATCTACGAAAAATTATATTTAGTAAGCAAAATTTCTATTTATTTATAATATTTAAACTACTAAAATACTTAAAATATTTTTATATATGTAACACATTTGCTAACAATTCAATTATTTTTGTATATTATTTTAAGTANTTATTATTTTCAATTTTACTTAGTTACGTTGATTTACATTTTTCTATATAGGTGCTGTACGAATGTATTTCCCTGAGGCTACTGAACAGAATATTTCAGAACCAATTAAATCTTGGCTAAGACATGCAAGTGAACGTAGTATGAAAAAAAAAGAAGTATGTTACTTTTTCAGTTTTTTTTAATAATTGAGTGACAGATAGGCCAATGAGAGCATAAAACACTGATGGTGGCATGTTGCGAAAATTATGAATTTATTNTTACAATGTAAACGTTTCGATCTTTAGATAAGTCATTTCCAATACAAATATAGAAATACATATAACAGTCAAAGTTGAAGTGGTCAATTCTATTCTAGGCAAAATCGTGAAAACATGTCAACTCTAAGCNATTGTTAAGTTGACATGTCAACGATCCTGTCTTTCAAAGAAAACAGAATTATTAGTTTTATGCTCTTATTGGCTTAATCTCATTACTCAATTTCAAATTTTGATGCATTTATGTTTTCATTTTATTTTTAATAAGTTTTATTACAGTATAATAATATAATATAATATTAGTTTTTAAAATTCTAAATTTTGTTAAAAGTTTTGTGTGAGAAAACCACTACATTTTATTTATTTTATTTTAATTTTGACATTATGTTAAGCTTAAGTAAAATAGATAAATCTGTGATAAAAACTGACATTTAATCTTTAAAATAACGCGAACAAACATTTATTATAAATAGTTTGTAGAAAGAAGGATACATATACGATGTACATTTAATTTTTATGAACATTTATGTAAAAAATTTGCTAAAAATTTTGTTATTACATTTTTTGCAGCATGGATAAGACAGCAGATATCACTTCCGCACAAGAAAATGACCGAGCAAAAGAAATGATCTACCAAACTTTAAATGAATGAATTGGTCCGAATATTTATAATAATAATATTTTTTAATATTTATAATAATATTTTTTTATGTGTACAGTTGTTTATTTCTATATATTCTATATATTCTATATTCGTTCTANTAAGATAATCACAATTAATAAGTAATATCAGTTGTTTAGTTTTATAAAACAGGATCACTTGTTTAGTTTGATAAAAAATGGTTTATTTGAAATGTTTATAATATATAAAATTTATGTTTTCTTAAAAAGAGATACGATGAAAAAGAGATATAAAATTGTAATGCAGGATTCATATTGCGTTTGATTTTCGGTGTTTGACATACGATAATAAGAGTTTTTTTTATATAATACAAATCAAGTTCAGTATGATTCTTCCATAATATTCAAGTTGACAACGGGAGAAAGCAATAAAAATTTAGCTAGCGTAAAGAAAAGACTTGCTTTAAGATAAAGTTTTTATATATAGAATTNATTAACTTAAAAAATAAATTGTTCTATAAACTGTTACATTTAATATTTTATATTCTATATCTTACATACAGTTATTACGTTATAAAAAATGTTTNTTTTAGTTAAAATTGTCATGTTTTATGAATTTTTAGTTTATTTAAAAAATTGTATTTCTAAGTATTTAAATAATTTTTATATATACTAGAAATATATTTTTTATTACCTAGATTTTTATGTAACATATGTGCAATACTAAAATTAAAATCAATAAAACAAACTCTGTATACATGTATATGTATAAATCTAAATTTATTCTTAAAATATCCTATAAAGATCCTTAATAACATATTCTGGATGCATTATAAACGTTTAAAGAAATGTCTTGCGGATATCTTGTGAACATCCGTTGGATCTTGAAATAGAATATCCTGGGGATATTTCTAAGTATAGCATGAGGCGCTCATTCGCTAATCCTCAAGACATCCACAATAGATTTCGGGATTAAAACAGAATGTTCACAGGATATCCCGTTCTTCATATGGGATGTTCTCTCGATGTCCAGAGGACGTCCATGTGCTATCTGG
>NW_018021902.1:3541-5480 GCF_002006095.1 Pseudomyrmex gracilis
TCCCGGTACCTTTCATCAAGTTAATCAGTTGATCGGCGAACTAAATCACATCTCCAAAGATTAATTTGAGTGAAATCTCGAATTAATTAATTTCCCTTTCACAAAGCGATGTGTCAGTGAATATATATTTGTCCGTTTTCGACATATTGTATTTTGCTGAAATTTATGACACGTGTTGTTGGTAACTTGTTGTCATGTTGCTCTTTATGTTAGTGATAAACCGTTGACAGCAAATACACAGCAAGTTGTCGGCAACACATGGACCGTTTATTTTGAAAGTGGTGTAAGTCTATTTTTGAAAAAAATGAGATATCACGTAATTCATAATTCATAATTGACAGATATGTTAACCTATAAGTTTCTCGAAACAAAAGAAAAATGGACTTACACCACTTTCAAAATAAACGGTCCACATGTTGAATACGTGTCATGTCAAACCAAAAACAAATGCCTAACTCACCTTGTTTTAAATTTGCTGAAAACTCAAGCGTTTTGTTTTCGGCAACATGACAGCAAAAACGTAAACAGGTGGCTATCAGGGTAGCCTTAAGAGATGTGTTCATATTATTCATTATTTTCATATTATTTACAATTTGATTTAATTTCATTTCTAAATTTATTAGTTTTCTTATAGTAAAACGTTGGAAATTATCAATTTCTGTAACACATTAAAAATATTTTATTCATATTATTTTATTTTTATCAAAAGAAAATTATATAAATTTTAAAAAATTTGGTGAATTTAGAAATACATTAAGAAAAATGTTAAAAATATCAGGTTTAGATATAAATAACGTTATGGCTTTAAAATATATACTAAATATATACTAATATATACTAATAAATATGTACTATACAGAGTGTCCCAGAATTGGTGTAACATCTCTCGCAGACAGGTAGAAGGAGTAAAACTGAGTCGAAAAGTTCTATACCAGCTTGGAGCTGTCATTTTGCACGTGGCTGCACGCTCATTTGCGGATCTTTGTTAATTAAGACTTTGATAACTATTGCAAATCTAGCAAAATGGTATAAGACTTTTCGATTCAGTTTTACTCCTTCTATCTGTCTGCGAGAGATGTTACACCAATTCTGGGACATTTTGTATATAATTATAAGTAATGCAGAGATACTACTTTATACTAACTTTGTTCAACATCTGGTATTATGTTATGAGCTAATGAGATGTCTTCTTTCTTACCACTGCATTTTTTATAGAGCAAGTTTTCATTACATTGTAGATCTGAAAGTAAAAAAACACGTCATTATTACTATTTCAATATAATTTTAACATAAATTTAGTTATATATGCATAATCTGTCTAAAACAGTTAATTGTTATTTTTGTTTGATAATTATATATATAACAAGAGAATATAATATATAATTTATTATATTAATATTGTATTTGAATTTATCTTATGTAAAAAAAATTGCCATTATAGAAGACATATATGTAACAAAGACCAACTTCTCTTTATTTATAATATATCTTATTTGTTGCTCGCTATTAGAGCTTAAATTGTTTCATTTTTGTTTTATACATTACAAGCGTATCTTATATCATTTTGTTAAAGACCAACTTATAACAATTATTTAATGTATGTATAACAATTATTTAAAGTATAAAAACTATCATGTCAAATTTAAAGGCAAATAATGACTTTAATGTTATGACTTTAAAATATATATAACAAATAATTATAAGTGATATTTATAATTATTTGATAAAGAGAATAATGTTATACTAACTTTGTTCAGCATTTTCCCTATACAGGACAGCAAGATTGCAGCAAGATTGCAGCAATATTGTTGTGCAAGATTGCAACATTTCAGAAACATTGCAAAATGTTGCAGCAACGTTGTTGCAGCATTGCAGCAACAGTAAAATGTCCGCTTACAGAAATATTGCAATGTAACATTGCAGAAATATTGCAATGTAA
>NW_018021902.1:6205-7543 GCF_002006095.1 Pseudomyrmex gracilis
AAAAAAACGTATGAAGTTAAGCAGGACACTAACATGTGATAGTACCAGGCTTCACAAATTACGTACATTGAATTGCAAAAAACTGACACTATATCTGTAATACAGATTACACACTAATATTAATACGCAATTCTAACAATGTTTTAAGATATTGCTGCAACATTGCTGGAATAATATTTCCAAATAATGTTTTTGCAATATCTCTGCAACATTGCACTGCAGTTGCAATGTTGCAACGTTGCAGCAATGTTGCTGCAAGGTTCTGTGCTATATGGGTATACTAACTATTCCTTCTTTAACCCAGTTTGAACTTGATATAAGAAAAATATAGTACAAAATTATTTTATAATAACGTTGACTGTACAAAACTATAAATACATTATAATCATCAAATAAGAAGTAAAATAAAAATTGTTTGTATACTAACTTCCTTCTTTAACCCAGTTTGAACTTGATATTGAGAGTAAGTTATTGTCATCATTGTTTCCATAATGAATCTCTTCAGTAATGATAGAACTTTTACTACATTGTGGATCTAAAAATAATAAAAGAATATGTTAACGTTGTCATTTTCCGCCAAGTTTAAGATTGATTAATTTAAATACAACATTTATGTCATTGTATACTGTAAACAAAATTATAGAAAGTAAAATATGAATTAAAATTCAATTGTTTACTATACACATAACAGTCTATTATTACTAATACCATATTTCTATTTTTCTATTTATTAATGTTTTTTTGTATTACCTTTTTTGTACTTTTTGTAGATTTTTTTACAGAAATCGGAATTTTAGGAAGCTCAGAAATTAAATTTATCGTCAGATAGTTCTTCGGAGCTACTTGCTGACGTATTTATGATTTTAGCGGCTCTAATTTTCCTTGACTTTTTTTAGATTCTCTTCTTTTTCTGTGTCAGAGTTCAAATCTGACAGTTCTTCGGCTTCTTTCGATTTTTTTCTTGCTACTGCATAGTCAGCTACAATAATATATAATATTAAAATTGTTATTTTTTTTATGTTTTTAAGAAATAAAAAGAATATGAAAATATATTAATATTATACGAAAAAGTAATAATACATTTTAAAAAATATGATAGTACTTATACGGTACGATACATATATTCTTTTACCATGATGTTGCGTCCAAGTAGATTTTGGATCCTCCATAAACATGACCGCTTTATAATAACGTGTATTACTTGTAAAATTTGGCCATTTGGCTTTCATTGTACGTACAGTGCGGAGCACCATATCGTGCGCCGTGAGGAGAAGTAGTTCTCCTCCGGCCGCCTCCTACTATCACGCGCCAGCGGCCCGAGATTTAGTCCATATATCG
>NW_018021902.1:9438-15724 GCF_002006095.1 Pseudomyrmex gracilis
CTATTATTGCACCATTATTTAAGCCACAGCAACTATTTGCAAGTGTGCCAGCTTTCAACATTATTCTATTGTACTTCACAATTTTATATTGTGGATTATTGCAATAAGGTATAAGTGGACCATCATAATGCAACGACATTAATGTCGGATGTATCAGAATGGAGTTTGATGAAATAGTTGATGATGAATCTGAGTTTATTTCTTTTTTTTTATATCTGTGTATTACTTGTTGCAAAGGTTTCTCGGCTTTTCTAATATATTTCTTCAGTATTTTCAGGTAGTTTTCAAATTTAAATGCGTTGAAATTATCAATAGGTCCAAATTTTTTCACATCATTAACAAGATGAATGAGGCTATGAACATTGTGCGAAACGTTTTCAATGTCATACAGTTTCGTAAATATTTTGACAAAATAAAGAATAAGATCTTGTGCATAGCTGAGATATTCATGCAGATCTTGTGAAGACAAAATCCTGATAATCACAAACAATGTTAAGAAATTGGTATATATATTCTTTTTTAATATAGATTTGAACGCCAAAGGACCTGTGTATAATAATATTTATCTATATTCTGTTGCCGTCCATAATTTAACACAGTCCAGTTTTCGTGACTTTCTAGCAAATTCTATAGGTATGTAACACTTGAACTGTGTTACTAGGCGTGTAGAAATTTCGTCAACAGCTCTGTGTTGCAGCCGATAATGCAATTTTCCATAAAGCCATAAATTTAATAATTTTCTCATTATTCCTAAACATATTAAATGCATATAATCAAACGGAACATTAGACACAGGTTTAAAGCCAGGTATATTTAATAGACTGCACGTTGTGCCTGGTTTGTGATAACTATCATCAACTTTTTGTATAAAATCGTCATCTGACCTAAGCGGAGCGTCGATTTGTGGGAAACACATTCGTTTTTCTAAATATTCCCCTTCCGTTGTACACTTGGTACAACTTGAATATCCACAATGTCCTTTGACACATAGGACAAATGCTTTAGCTAGTGCATCACAAATTAATGTTTCAATTCTACATGGTATGTTTTGTTAACATGCACTCTCTTTTCACATATCTCTTTTGCCTCTTTAACAAAATCTTTCAAGAAATCATTGGCATTTGCCGGTTTTTCATTGCCATGATATATTCCAATAACAAAAACATTATCATATGGAAGGATCGATCCTAATATGGGCCAAAATTGTTGCTGTGACGATTTTGTTAATGGTAACCCATCAACATTGACAATAATTTTTACGCAATCAATATTATCTTTTACGGACGTTAGTATCTTTATTATAGAATTTAGTAGACCAAAATGATAATAGATATCTGCTGCTACTGTACGTATCTCTTGCTTTCGTGGTGTTTTTAATAACGATTTTGCATGCAATGATAACGTAGAAAAACAAGAATGTTGTCTCAATATTTGTAGTAATAATATTGTAGCAGTATGCGAAATTTGATGTTTTATACCCACATAACAAGATCATATTTAAAATCAGTATCTGTTATATTTGCATTTTCAGATATTAAAGATATTGATTCTTCGGATAAAATAGATAGTTGTGAATCTGATGTATAATTGTTTGATTGTTTGCATTTATCATAATTTCTCTTTAATACAGATATATCATTAATATTTAGATTTACTTCATGAACAAAATCATTGTTAGAAACGTTTTCATTGGATTGATCAGATTTCATCGTGAAAACATTTTCCGAATATCTTATATGTGTGTCATGAATATTATCAGTATTTATGGTAGTATTAAAAGCATTGAAAATCAAATCAGATTCCAGTTTGCACAATTTTCTTAAATAATTTTGTGACATACACGAAATGTCTTTCCACGGTCGCTTTTGACTCATTTCAAATCTATTAAAAAATGTTAACTGGTTAAAAAATGATATTATCAAATTATTAATCACGAATTTTATCAGTGATTATTATCAATATTATTAAAATAAATTATTAATATAAAATGATATTATTATATTATCATTATCAAATTATTATAATGCAAATAAAANTTTAAGAAAAAGAGCGCATTTGCAAAATTATCAGACAAATAAAAGAAATTAAAGATATGTTCTACTTGAGAACATTTATAGTTGCCTTGTTTAACAACAAAGCAACAATTAATGGTGACAATTATATTCTGTGATAATTTTATTATATGTTACAGTTGTCATATATTTGTAACGTAAATAGTTACATGTTCTATAAAGCCATACAGTTCTAAATGAAAATAAAAACTGTTTTCAGACTCCTTTAGAATTTCTTCTGTAACCATGTTTTTTGTTTCTATTTTCTCAAAAAGTCTTTATAAGAAAGTGAAATACATCATATAATGTATAGTATCTCTGTTGTAATTTATTTATAAAATTTCATTTTTATACTGTTTAATTGCAATAATATTCTTACATTTCAAACAAAATTGTACCTTTGAAGTATGCTTAGCACAACACATACAAACTTTTACTGTCTTTATGTANAATGTTACATATATATTTTCTTTAAGACAAACATTTAATATACTTATAATTTCTTTCAAATTTTAAAATCTTTAAAAATATTCTATTAAATATTCTTTTTGTTACATGATTAATAATTTCATANTTTTTCTTCAATATTTAGTGTTAATATTATTTGAATCAGTATTATAGCATATTTAATAATAATAGCTTTTTTTTAATTATTTCATAGTAGTTAAAGTATTTAAGAATAGTAGTATATTTGAAATATTACATTACTTTTTTTATTCAAATTTGCGTCTTATTAAATATATTCCAAGATACACTTTACTTATTTACTCAATGACAATTTATAAACAAAAACAAATTGGAAGATTATTGCAAAAAGTACATTGGTATATAAATGTACACATTGTTATATACATTATATATAGATATTAATTATATATACTCACAAAAAATTTAAAATAACAAAAAGTAGTCAAAACATTCTGTATAGAAAATTTCATTCTCAAGTACAATGTATCTCCATTAAAATACATATATAGACATTTTACAAAATAATACCATGTTTACAATGTTATATGGAATATTTAAAAAAATCTCGTATATGCATATACTTACTTGTTAATTATTGTCGTCGTAGTTAAGGTTCCTAAATTCTAATCTCTCATTGAATGTATCTTTCAGTTTGAATGGTTTTTTGTTAAACAACGATACTCTTAGTCGATATAAGATAATTATGACCTTTAATTAATAACGCTGCAACATAATAAGAATTTTATTAATATCTTAAACACATCTTTGTTACGTATAATCTTTATTAAGTATATAATCTTTATTAACCCACACAGAACAAAAACTCCATTGGACATCTATTAGATATTGCACAGAGCTTTTTGATGTCTAATGTATGTCTAATGGAGTTTTTGTTCTGTGTGGGAAGTATATAATCTTTATTAAATGTATAATCTTTATTTATTAAGTATATATTTACACACACAAACACACACACACACATACAGAGAAAGAGAGAGAGAGAGAGAGAGAGAGAGAGAGAGCACAGAGCACAGAGCACAGCACAGCATATATACCATACTTAAAAAACTACCACAAGTCTATAATATTATAGACGTTTTTCATTTAAAATTAGTAACATAAGTCGATTTTGCTATCTTTACTATTCAGTGAAAGGAAAGATAAAAGATAGAATAATACTTGTGTCGATTTGTGTTACTAAATAGAAATTGGCATTTAATAAGCACCATAATAAAGATTTTACATTAAAATCTTAAAAATATCTTTATTAGCTAGTGAAATTGAAATAAGAGAGTGTTGGGTTGCCTTTTGTTTCTCACGCATATGAGCACATTTATCTATAGTACGCGTCACGTATAGTATAGATAAATGCACGCATATGCGTGAAACGGAACGCAGCTTTGATAAAGGTCTATCTACATAAAACGTATTGACAAATCATGTTGGTCAAATTAGTCAATTGATCAGCGTGATTGGTCGATTCCACAAGACCTGCGATCTGCGTCTCGCGTCTGCGTCTTATATAGATAAGCCTTAAGTTTAGAATTGCAATATCCATGTAAATGGCGTTTGCATAGCTGCTTGTGATTCAGATTCTGTTTTCTATATATTCTGAAAATATGTATGTAAGGGCCTGAACATAATAGAGAAACTATTAGGAATAAGAATAGGAATTAAAAACAGAAGTTAAATGCACAATGCGAAAAAATAAAATATAACATAAATGTATATAAATATTGGCTGTATTTTTCATGCAGCCATGATATACTTCCTATATTTATATGTTATATTTTATTTTTTGTCATTGTTATATTACATTTAACTTCTATTTCTGATTCTTATTCCTAATATTTTCTTTATTGTTCTAATATGCATGCAGGATACACAGATATTTTAGGGATGTTCGGAGTATAATAGATACAATCACAATACATTCAGTATAACTTGCGGGGGGGAAGGAATTCAGTTATTATATTCTGAGTTTATTCTGAGAATATTTGTTACATGACATTCTACAAAAATGTTATGTAATTGTCCTCAGCAGATTACAAATTGGTATATTCGATCATTCTACGATCAGTATGAGTACAGAATATCCGTTTGATATCATGTTCTGTTAGGGATAATAAATGTCGCATAACTCCTAGGCATACTAAATGCATGTAATCTAACGGTATATTATTTATAAGATCAAAATTTGGAATTTCTTCAACAATCAATGTTCCAATATGAAAATTTTAATCAGTCTTTAATCTAAAATCTAGATCTGTCCTTAATGGAGCATTCACTTGGGGAAAGCAAACTTTATTACAGCGGAAATCACCTTCAGTTACACATTTAGTGCAACTGGAATAACCAGTATGACCTTTAATTTGCAATATAAATGACTTCGCTGGAGTATCACATATTATACAATCTATAGTACATTGAATGTNTTTATTATCAATAACAATTCCATTATGGCATAATAATTTTGTTTCTTCTATAAATTCTCTTAGAAAATCTTGTGAATTAGAAGGTTTCTGTCTGCCATAATATGCTCCAATAATAAAAACTTGCTTTGTTTGTGCTATAGATCCCAAAATTGGCCATAACTGTTGTTGAGAAGACTTTGACAATGGTAGTCCATCAATATTTATACTTATTTTTAGATTTAGATTAAATTTTTTGAGAAAAATGAAAAATTATTTTCTATTGACTTAAACAAACCAAAGTGATAATATTCTCCACCAGCACAATTTTTAACATTAGTAGTTCTCGGAGTACGTAAAAGTGTTCTAGGATCAGACGGTATGTTATAATGACATGTATCACACATGTATATTGTATTATACCTCTTAAAAGAATACGTAATGATATCTGTGAAATATTTTCTTCAACTAGCAAGAAATGTTTTAAAATCATTTTTTTTAGTATCTTTATCTTCTTCTTCACTATTCGAAAACTCTTGCTCAAAGAAATGTAAAAATTCATTATTTTCTTCTTCACAGCTTGATACAGGATTTATTTCTTCAGAATTACTATCATTTGATACATGTGCATCTATTTCATTTTGGTCAATGCTTGACTGAGATGAGATAGATACATTATCCATTGATATAGGTAAAACATTGACTTGAGATGTTGACGATTCATTAGATGACAACCCTGATAGCCATCTGTCTGTGTTTTTGCTGTCATGTTGCCGAAAATAAAACGCTTGAGTTTTCAGCAAATTTAGAACAAGGTGAGTCAGGCATTTGTCTTTGGTTTGACATGACACGTATTCAACATGTGTTGCCGACGACTTGCTGTGTATTTGTTGTCAACGGTTTATCACTAACATAAAGAGCAACATTACAACAAGTTGAAAACAACACGTCATAAATTTCAGCAAAAATACAATATGTCGAAAACGGACAAATATATATTCAATAACACATTGCTCTGTGAAAGGGGAATTAATTAATTCAAGATTTTACTCAAATTAATCTTTGGAGATCTGATTTAGTTCGCCGATCAACTGATTAACTCGATGAAAGGTACTGGACCCGGAAAAAATCCTAAGATGATGGGTAGGATTTGAACTCGAGACCTTCATATTTGCAATTCCTGTACTCAGTCCGCAAGACTACTTGTTCCTTACTAAAATATAATAATTTTTGTCTACTTATTCTAAAAGACGGTCATTCGTTTTCGACATTTAATGGGCTACAAGATAGAATAAATATATGTCAACAGTTTTTACCAACCATACGACAGAAGTACAGACATTGGTGTCTTGTTTT
>NW_018021902.1:20844-23973 GCF_002006095.1 Pseudomyrmex gracilis
ATGTCTTCAACGTTGAGAGAGACAACATACTTTGAATAGTAACTCTTTCTCTGTCTATCATTTACCCCACTACTTCGCTAGACAAAGATGAGGCTACTATTCAACACAAGCTGTTTCTCTCTCAACGTTGAAGACATTTTCTTAACATGGCAAAGGTAGGGAACGCGCAGTCTATATATTATACGTCTATGGCCTCACTTCGTTATTTTCGTTGCTAAGATACTGCGCATGCGNAATATCTTCGTTACTTGTAAGTTCAAAATCTGTTGCATACAGAACATGTAAAGGTACTATTATATTTGTCGAACGACAAATTTTTCACACATATGATTGATTATAAAATAGAGAAGTTCTGAAGATTTAAGAATTTCTTTATTTTATAGTCAATTAACACGCTTGAAAAATTTGTCACGTACGATAAATAATAGTACTCTAAGCTTGTTGCACATAGAACATGTTGACGCGTGGCAATAGGCGACGCCATCCAATCAACTTATAGCTTTTCTGTAAGAGCTAAAGTTTGATTAGTGAGNTAAAGCATCACTACTGAATGCACGTTGCGCGTGAGTGCAAAAGGGTCAAAAGTTCATGTACTACTTGTGACATTTCTTGTCACAAAATANTATTACTGATTACATTTTCCTGATTTGTACAAATATGTCATCTGATATTACCAATCTTTCAATTTCGGAAAACATATTCTTGCATATAAGTAACATGACAAATATGTTATTACATATACATCCAGTAGGTATTTAATGGACATCCAGTAGATATCTGATGGACACCTGGAGGATATTTAATGGACATCCAGAGCACTGCTAATAAATGTCCAGTGGATGTTGGACATGTAATATTTATATGTATATATTAAATATGTACAAATATTTAATAAATTAGATATATTGAAGATACTTAAAAACAAATGTTTCTATAAACTTATCCATGTTCTAAACATATCTTGGATATCGATGTACAGTATTTAATTATAGAATGTTTATAGAAATTTATAAACAAAATATATAGTATGATGTAAATTAAATTTATATACCTAAAAGCAACCATGTTTGTACATTACATTTTTGTATAAATAATTATATAAAAATTCAAAATGTCCTATAAATCTCCTACAATGTCCTGGACATATTTAGGATCCTGAGGATGTTTTGTGCTATCTGGGTATGTTATTTCTATGTTATATAGTTGATATATTCTGTGTTTGCTGGGATAGAATGACGCTCATGTGCACACGAATGGTGTTTCCAAACACAGTCTTGACAGTGTCTACCAAAGACACATAACTTTGCAGATCTTTCGAAAAATGTTTAAAAAACGATACAAAAATGAACTAATTTAATTCAAGAAAAATGAAGATAAAGAAGTAAAAATATATATAAATAAGCGTCAATAAAAAAAATGCAAATAACGCGAAATCCACATCTCTCAATTTTGTCGCTTCTAATCTTTTTCACGGACAAAAGTTGACGTTGAAGAGTTTAGCGAGAAAAATCATCACGTGACTTTTTTTGTCGCTCGAACGATCAGTTTCAGCGACATGTGAAAATGCACCTTAAACGTCAACAAAACGCAAAATCCATCTCTCAATTTTGTCACTTCTAATCTTTTTCATGTACAAAAGTTTACGTTAAATAGTTCAGCGAGAAAAATCATCACATGATTTTTTTTGTCGCTCGAATAATCAGTTTTAGCGGCACGTGAAAATGCATCTTTAATTCTGCACATTCGTCGACTGCAGATTTTATTTAGAAATCGATTGGTTTATTCTACATTTCAAAAACAGATTATTCAGAACGAATGCTTAAATTATATTTATTATATGTAACAATATATTTATATGTATATTTATTATATACATATATTTATATGTATTATTTATTATATACGTATAATAATTGAAAGACTTAATAAAAAAAATGTAAACAGCATATATGACACTATTTGCATATCGAGATTATCTTCGTTTTTCCGCAAATTACAGCGGTAAAAATTTTAACAGAACGATACAAAAATAACAAAATAGTTTTGATTGGTCGCCCTGGTTTCCGTGTACTCCGTTCCGCTATGGATTTCCGCTCAATGGGACGCCGCCCTAAGGAGTCTCAGACGTTTGAGAGATAGAAAGACACGGTCGTGAGCATCTATCTTTTTCTAAAGTTTGACCCACTTTCTTTCTCACGCGCAATCTCTTATATGTGGTCAGCGGACGGTCGCCAATCGTCAATCAGTACTGTGCATGCAATAATAAATTGTCAGTCATCGTTATTACTACGCGGCCATCGTATGATCTGGCTGGGTTATCATCGATAGCGATTAGTACACAACTTAGGAGTTACGTATTTTGCTGAACGATTTCGTAACTTTTTCTTGTAGTCAAAAGTAAGCAAGTCAAAAGGTAGTGCAGCGGTATTATCAGTATCGGTGTAGTATCAAAGAGTTGACAATCGTCGTCGTCGTTGTCCAGATACGTTTTGTCGAACTATTTGTTTTATCAGTTTTATTTTGAACGGGATATCGCGCGGCAAACATTGAGAAGACATTATCCTGATAAAAACACCGGACATTTTTCAACAAAAACAAGAAGCTCGTACACTGCAACATTCTCAGGAAGCAAGATGACAACGGAGGAAAAGTTCAACGCTGCCGTCAACGTTATTAGGAACCTACCGAAAAATGGTAATCTTGAGTATTATTGCAAAGAAAGCGAGTAGCATCATCGCAATCGTTATTTCAACGTAGCGCTTCGGGAACATGGTTTTTTTGTGCGAGCACTCGACTGATAGTATTGCTTGAACTTTTACTCATGAGTTACAAGTATCTCTTGCGTTCACTCTTGTTTGACACGCGTGAACAACGGATACTGCAGCGATATCGCGATCGCTTTACTTTCTCTCGAACCTTTGGTTTCCTCTTGCTTCTTTCCCTTTAAAAGAAAAGTATATGTATATGTTTTGTATGTGTTGCGCGCTGGCTAAAGTCCACCGCCTGACGTTTATCAAGTCACACACTTGAAAAGTTTATATGCTTATTCATGACCGCATAAAAGAAAAAGAGAGAGAGAGAGAGAGAGAGAGAGAGAGAGAGAGAGAGAGAGAGAGAGAGAGAAAGAGA
>NW_018021902.1:24050-27336 GCF_002006095.1 Pseudomyrmex gracilis
AGAGAGAGAGAGAGAGAGAGAGAGAGAGAGAGAGAAAAGATACAAAGCCATCTTTTTACCTTGAAATACTAAATTGCTTTAAAAGTAGCAAAAGCCAAGGTCATCTTTCTCTGATCTCTGATTTCTATCAGTATACTGTCATTGTCGATCGCGTCAATGAAGTTTGCACTTTTAAATGCAATTTGAATTTTACACTTGCAATTTTTACATTCATTTAAATCAAAAAATAAAATTTAAAAAGAAAGATAAATATTACAAAAACAATATTACAGAAAAATAAACATAATCATAATCATATTTGCGAGAAACATGTACATAAATATTATAAAAATATATGTATATAAATATTATATAAAATATTATACAATATAAAATTTATATATTAAAAAAATAAAAATAAATTTATATATATTATTTACATAAAAGTTTAAAATTGTTCGTAAGTTTAAAAAATTTCTCGGACAACACGTTTTGATATTTTGCATTTTATCGGGTAAGTTTGTTTTTATTGCAGTTGTAAAAGTTTTGCATGCGTCTATGCGTTGCATACTATGCAGAGAGAATTACGGCGAGAGATCGTCATGGAAAGTGAAGGTAAACTTATTGCTCGCAATATTGAAAGCAAACTCAAAAATTTAGTTTTCTAACTTTGCGCAATGTGCGTGACAAGTTCCATCTACATATGCTCCGTCCCGCAAAAAGATAATTGTTTCGCGATCTGTTGAAATTGTGCTGATAGCAATTATCGTAAAAAATCGAGCTTCACCTTTGAAACTGTTTACGCGACGTGATAATAATCGTCGCGTTCAATAATTATGCCATATTCACTTGCATCTTTATATCCAAATGCATATTATCATTATTAAGTGCAAGAAATAGAAGTGAGTTTTAACAAGTCTAACATATGAAAAAAGTTGTATGTTCCTCAATGTATGTTCTTTGGAAGATTATGTTTTTAGGAAAATCTCATACGAGGTGATGTAATTAAAAGCCAATTTAAAAAAAAACTATACTTGTAATTTATTTTTAAGTAAATAATAATATATTAAAATGTCTCGCACGCATTTAAATAAGAATTGGTTTAATCTTCTTTTTAAATGTCTGTATTTCTTAATCGATCTTGACGTGGATAAATTTCATATAGATATACTTTACAACTGAAGTAATTGTATGATTATTTTCTTCATGCTTTACTTTTTCTAATCGCGATGGACTAGCCAAGCCGCCGTTTAGTAGTTGAATTTGGAATATTCTTATTTACTGATCGTAAAAAAACTATACTTGCTACAAATTATAGAATTTTGTTAGGAAGTGCCTTTATCTTTTAATTATCATAATAGCTGCATTAATGAGTATCTAACAAGTTACGTCTTATGTCTGTTAAAAAAATGTTATTTTATGCGCAGTTAGACTCGGCACTTATACTATAGACTCAGATAAATATAAGTAAAAAATGAACAAAAAATACATTTAAAAAATACATAATAATATAAAGAGGTGTTCATTAAATACATGTATATTTTTTATAAATATATTGCAGATTTCTAGTTAAGAAAGATAGTTTTAACATTTACACAAGATGAAAAACGACTTGCAATAAACTTTTTGTGATTATGCTGAAATCGTTAGTTCTCGATAGGTAGTTATTGCAAAAAATCTATTATTCAGTTCTAACATTATTACGTCTTTTACACGTAAAAACTTAATATTTGCAATAATAATATAGATATTGTTACTGCCGCCCGGTATTGCTGTGCCGTTCATATAGAAGAAAGAAGACAGGAGAGTTGCTCCTGACAACGGTTATTTGGTGTTGACAGATTTGGTTCGGTTTTCGATGCGATTTGAACGCGCGAAGATTGTAAATCTGTACGAATTAGAACGTTTCTGATTGAGATTAAAAAAGTTTCTTGAGAGTTCTTGTGTCTTTATTCGGAGGCTGCGAGTTACGTGACGGTTGTAACAATTTTTGGGAACTCGTCTAGGATTTGAATTCGGGACCTCTTACAGCTGCCATATCTCGCTAAGCGCGGCCCCCCAAATAGCACATGGACGTCCTCTGAAAATCCAAAGAACATCTTATACGGACGAAACAGATATCCTGTGGATATCCTATTTTAATCCCAGGATCTCCTCTGGATGTCCTGAGGAAGAGCAAATGAGCGCCATTTTTAGACCCTGAATTATCCTTAGGCTATTATATATATATATATATATATATATATATATGTGGGACGTTCCAAGGATTCTTACAGGATATGTGTAGGACATCCTAAGAACTTTTACAGAATACACAGAGAGAAGGTTTCTTTAGATTTACCAAATTTTGTTAAATCCAAACAAATTATTTCATTGGAATAGTCCAAACAACTTTGATTTTGAACTAAACATTCCGATTGTTTAAATCTCAAACAAAGTATTTTGTTAAGTTAAATAAATCTAAAACTTCAATAAGAAAAAACTTTTTCGCGGCTTGCGCTTTTACACAACTTCGAGATTTTACTTGAAGTAATTTTTGGAGGCCCGATTTCAGCTTGCCAGTCAACCGAGAAACTTCATTGAAAGAGACTGGAAAAAATCTTAAAGTGATAAGCGGGGGATTCGAACTCGATACGCCTCTATCGTATTCGCAGCTCTTGCACTCAGTCCGCAAAGACTACTTGTTCCTTATTAAAATGTGATTATTTTTATCTACTTATTCTCAAGCTATTCTATACGCATTTTATTTATTATTTCTTTAAATTATTATTTTATTAAAAATATTGCAGTGCAATGTATCTGCAACAATGGATATAAAAAATATTACTCTTATTATTATTAATTATTTATTATTCTTATAATTTAAAGTACAATTTTAAACAATCACAACGCGACATTTTTTGTCTCAAACAATGCTATAGTTAAATCAAATATATTTTATGTTATATTTATGTTACAAAATGATTTTTTTTTATATAATGCTTATTAAAACCAAATAAACTATTATTTCGTTGAAATAAATTATTTCAAACATTTCTATTGTTTCCGTCAAATAATTTGATTTATTTTAACGTAACAATATAATTTTCATTCAACAAATTTGTAGTTTGGTATAAAATTATGTTGTTTGAATGCGACAAATATGAATCAAACAAATCGGATTATTAAATTCAAAAGAGTCGTTCTTTCTGTGTATAAAAACCATATCTTTTACAAATTAAAATTAAAACAATATACAGGGTCTGTATCGAGCTCAAATGGTTCTTAAAAGAATATATTATATTAAACAATTAAATTGACATGCCGT
>NW_018021902.1:27451-37478 GCF_002006095.1 Pseudomyrmex gracilis
TATTAGCGAGGAAGGGCGATGGTGATCGGGCGAGAAACGTAGTTGTACACCTCGAATTTTATGAATACTGAATATTTATTACACTCAAAAAGATGACAGAATATAGAGTACACTACTGCGAACAAAAATAGTCTTTGTGTAGATTGCACTTCTTTTGTGAGCACTTCGGACGATTCGATGTCGTCTGTCGTTGTTCAAGCGAGAGAGAGCCGGAAGTAAGTGGCGGGTAAAGAAGAAAGTTAGACAAGAGACGAGAGCGCCTCTGGTGGGTCTTCCGATTATGACGCGCACAAGCTCGATCTCCAACATAATATAATAAAGTTTAACAGATCTCGATTGTTCATGTTTGAAAAACGTCCAGAGAACAATAGAAAAATCAACATCTAATATAGATAATAGATAAAGTAGATATCCTCTAGGCATCCAGTGGTTATCCAGAGGACATTTATATTTTTTATACTACATAAAAATTTTAAATTACATTAAATTTTCTATATAATTAAAAGTTATCATGTATGTATAGTAAATTTTCATAAAATACATTTAATAATGATAGTAAGAATGATACATTTAATAATGATACTATAAAATGTTCTGTAAATGTCCTGAGCCGTCTTTGATATTGTTAGGATAATCCTAAGCACGTCTTGTGCTATATGGGATTATAATGATATCTTAAAATGTCCTGTAAATGTCCTGACCCGTCTTGGATATTATCAGGATAATCCTAAGGACGTCGTGCTATGTGGAGCTTGAATAGCAGTAGACTCACCTGCAGCTTCTGTCAAGCGGCTCCTCTTTTTTGGTGAAGTTTCAGGCGCGGTTTCCACGGAGTTCTTCCTTGACTCGTCGTTGCACTCATGACTCGCGTTTCCATTCCGATAAATTCTTTTTCCTTTCCCTTTTCACATTTTCCGTTTGTTTGATCCCGAACGAGTCCTAAAAACTTGTTACGACCGTCACGTAGCCTCCGAATAAAAACACAAGAACTCTTAAGAAACTTTTTTAATTTCAATCAGAAACGCGTTATAATTTATACAGATTCACAATCTTCGCGCGTTCAAATCGCATCAAAAACCGAACCAAATCTGTCAACACCAAATAATCGTCATCAGGAGCAACTCTCCTATCTTCTTTCTTCCATATAAACGGCGCGGCTACTAATACCGGGCGGCCGTAACAGTATATATAGTCATTGCATTATAGAAGTTTATTTAAAACAGACTTTTATTTCTTAAAATCAATCTCGATGCATAAGATATCACGCTAATAAATCAAGTAATTCATGTTTAGGGGCTTACCAACCTAGCCATGAGATCATGTTGCGCTTTTATTCATATTACAAACAAGCGACGGAGGGGCCCTGTCAACATCCAAAACCCGCGTTTTGGGAAGTAATCAAGAAGGCCAAGTGGGATGCATGGACACGTCTCGGCAATATGAGCCGTACGGAAGCAATGAATAATTACGTAGAGGAATTGAAGAGGGTGAATATTGATTCTGCAATTCAATATGCAATAACATGACTGACTGACTGACTGACTGTAGCTTTATTTGTAATGCGCTCTGGGAAAGATTCCCTTAAAGCGCAGATTGAACATAAGAGAGATACGCAAATATCAAATACAAGAATTTTGCTGTATTTTTCAGATCGTTGAGACTATGTCTTATACTGATAATGTGGCAACATTTCTTGGTAGTTTGGATTCTTTTTATGAGAGTGTACCGACCGAGGATTTAGAATTGCTTGTGGGACCGGTGCTAGAGCGGATGCGCTCCCAGCCAGGATCACCGTTATCCGGTTCACCATTCGGTTTGTTTCTTTAATATAAACATTAACTTACACGTACCTGTATTTTTTCTGCAATTGTTTATCAAAATTATTGAAATAGCATCTAGAGAAACGTCACCTCACAGAGTTTGCAACACTTCTCGGCATATAACAAGCAGTTTAGAAACTAGTCCGACTAGTAGTCGCACCGCAAGCCCACTGCCACAGGACACCGACGGGGAAGAAGAAGAATTCATAGACACTGTTGAAGTATACAAATTAAAGTTTTGGTAAAACTAGACAATAATGGACCTAGCATGGATGACCTTGATCTTAACATATGTTGTCAAGAACATGTCTCCGAGTAATAATCAAAAAGATTTTTTAACCATTGCTCATTGTTTATTAAAGAGTTATTAATAAAAAGAAGTTTTAGAAACCTTTGTTTTTTTACACTGTACATTTTAGAAATAATATATGATGTATTATACACAAATATTCAACATACAGAGCTTTATAGTTTGGATTTTTCGATCGTATACGTTATCGCTTGAACAATGCGTTATGTAGTTCTGTTAGACAGTTAGATAATTTAAAAGAGAGTTTGTGAACTTTTAATTTACGTTTGCACAACTTTCTAAATATCACAGTTCGATTTTTTTGAAAACTATTTTTTCTTTTTTTGTGTTCTTATATTCTTTTTTTATTTGTATACTATCGTACACGTGTGGGCAAAGGAAGGGCAAGGTTTTTCCTTTTAAAAAAACCTAAAAAAACTTTAACCCAATCTATATGTCATTGCGATAGTAGCATATATTAACAAGCAATGTGCATTGTGACAATTAATGATATTGTAGTAACACAGACTTTTTCAGGGAGATGCGGAGAAGTGCTTTGCTTTTTCCCTGTTCATATACGTACGATAATGTATGATACAAAGTAAATTTTTCCTTCTCAAATGTATATAGTGTCGAAAAACGAAGGTTTATTTATGAAACTTTTTTTTGTTAATAACTGTTTAATAAACAATAAGCGACGGCTAAAATCTTTTGATTGTTACTCGGATATATGTCCTGAACAACATATATAAAGGCAAACATCATCAGAACTGAGTCCCCTATATATTATCTAGTTTTACCAAAATTTTATATCATTTAATGACAATTATCATTTTGCATCTCGAGAAGTTAATTCTATTTTGTTTGTTGTAGTCCGCGCCGGAAAGGACGCAAAAAGATACGTCCAAGTCCGTTACAGCTACACTGAAGGGACAAACTATCGCAAATAACGGAATTGATTATTCAAATGCGGAGAATGTAACACAAGAGAACACTGAATTAACTAACGGATACAGTAATGCTAACGGTCACGCAGAGACGTTACAACAAGAAGTGACGAGAGAAAGAGGTAGACAGAGAACAAAAAAAGATGACAATAGGTCCAATGAATTTCTAAATCAGATCGCGACAACCATGCAACATCTGCAGAGAGATCTAGATCGAGTAACGACGAGAGTACGAAATTTGGAAGGACAGGCTCTGCAAGCACTGGCATCGCAGGGTGTACGTATGCGTTATTATTCGAAATACTTCTGGTAATTATACAGTTTAATGTCTTTTTCTTAATCTAATCTAACCTAATCTAACCTAACCTAACCCTAACCTAACCCTAACCTAACCTAACCTATCTATTTTGGCTTTTTTAATCCGGTTTTTTAAAAACCGCTTATTTCATTACTAAAATAAAGAATCAATTGGAGAAGCTAAAAAAATAGTTTATTAAAAAGTTATACTCAAAAAAAGTTTTATAAATAAAAACAAATTAACGAAGAATTGAGGTTCTTAAGATTTGGTTTGGTTTAATGCATTTATGGCTTCTTGGGCCGTAAGAGTTAGTCCACACGCCAGTCTAAGTTTTTTTTATATATTCTCAGAACGTAAGGAGGATTGCGCAGTACACTACTACTACGCGGCCTTTCTTCACAGTAGGCGTGCCCATCTGTGTCGAGCTTGTGTTCAAGATGTTAACTACAATTGCCTTGTGGGAGGGGAATTATTTCGGGATTACATCCGAATTAATTTTTGGAAGTCCAATTTTGTTCGCCAATCAACCGATAAACTCGGTTAAAGGGGATCGGATCAGAAAAAATCTTTAGGTTATGAGCGGATTTGAATTCGGGACCTCCGGATTCGCAGCCCTTGCACTCAGGCCGCAAGACCAGTGGGCCGCTTTTTGAGATTTACAATCAATAACGCGAAGTTTAACCGGTCAATAAGAGTCAACGCTGGATGTTCTTGCGAAATATATACAGAGTGTCTGACAACAAACGACCAAAGCCGACGTGTGTAGGTAGATCGGGTAAATCTGAACAGAAAAGTTATTTACTATTTTGCAAAATTCACAATAGTTAGTGAGATATGAATTAATAATTGTGTGCCAATAAGCGCGCGGAAAACAATGATCGGATTCTATAGGCGTGCACGATTATCAGCTGGAAAGAAAAATAGCTTTTCTTAAGTAATATCTTACCAACGAGAGGCGGAGTAAACAAACAAACGTGGCGCGACTCAGCTTTTTGCAATCAGGCGATATTCGGCGGTACGCAGCGAGCATTGCTGCAAAGTCCGATCATTGGCTCACATTTATTAATTCATATCTCAATAACTATTGCAAATATTGCAAAATGGTATTTAACTTTCTGTTCAGATTTAACAGAACTACTTACACACGTCGGCTTGTTCGTTATATATATCAGACACCCTGGATATATGTATATATAGAGTGAGGCAGTTAAAATAGTCCAACCTGAATAACTTGAAAAAAATAAGTTTTATAAAAATGTTTAAGACAAAAGTTACACGGTTTTGAGGAGGAAAAATGATAATTTTATCAATTTACTTACAGATGGCGTCACTTTTGAGATTGCATTATAGCGGTTATTTTTTAAAAATAAAAGTCGACTTTTTTTGGAAACGGAAGTTGTAAGCAGCAATGAGACAAATACAACAGTTTTTTTTTTTAATTTGGATTATTTTTCACTGAGTTACAGCGTTCCAAAGTAGATAGATAAAAATAGAGCGTTTTAAGAATGCAATAACCTTTAGTACAAGTGTTCAAAATGGTGACCTTGAAAATTGATACATGCTCTAAAACGTTCCGACATGGATAACACTGCACGACGAATTTTATTTGGATCTATCACAGAGCAAGCTCTTCTTATACGTTCTTGCATGTCATCTTTTGTTATTGGTATGTCACGGTATACTTGTTTCAATTTTCCTCATAAATATAAATCTAAAAAAACAAAAATTTTCAATTATAGGTTATTGCATTCGTCTTAAAACGCTTTATCAAAAAATAAATAAAAAAAGTAATCTCTATTTATCACCAATTATTAGAATTTACGCTGGAGGAAGAAGCGGTATCAGAAAAAATCTGAACATATTTGATAGATATACGAAGTATTGAGACAAACTCCAAGTGCCTCGGTAGCCTAACAGGAAAGGCGACGGCCCGGAAAGCCGGAGATTCCAGGTTCGACTCCTGGCTGAGGAGTTTTTCGCAATATTTTAAATTAGTTAAGGGGGTATACGGGGTCCTTCATATATATGTGATGCAAATCCAGCATCCTATATGGAGGAAAAAAATTATTTCGAAATATATGTGTATACATATATATATATATATATATATATATTTAAGCACATTCACGCACAACATCCTGCGAACGGCTCTTCATGTCCTTATATTGATATACTATAAAAGACTTATTGAGCCTGAGAGTAATCTCTATTTATCACCAATTATTAAATAAAAGAACATTCTACTTAAAAATATGAAGATGACTTTGATCTCTTTTACACTTTCACCTATAAAAACAAACTATTAATATCAGATTATGTCTCTTTTAAAACCAAGCAACTTTGATTTGATGTAATTTTTCTACGATGAAAAGTAAGCGAGTTGTTCAGATGGCCTGTGTAGCGCGCGCGCGCGCGTGTGTGTGTGTGTGTAGCGTGCGTGCGTGCGTGCGTGCTTGCGTGTGTGTGTGTGTGTGAGTGAGTGTGCGTAAACTTTGGAACACTGTAACTCAGTGAAAAGTAATTCAAATTCAAAAAATAAAAAAACCTTATTTGTCTCATTGCCGCTTACAACTTTTGTTTCCAAAACAATCGACTTTTATTTAAAAAAAATGGCCGCTATAATGCAATCTTACAAGTAACGTCATCTGTAATTAAATTAATAGGATTATCATTTTTCTCTCTCAAAACCGTATAACTTTTGTCTTAAACATTTTTCTATAAAACTTATATTTTTCAAGTTATTCAGGTGGCCTGTTTTAACTACCTCATTCTGTATACAGGGTGTTTGGTAATTGCCGTCTAACCGCTCGTAGGTAGAAGGGGTTATTCTAAGACGAAAAGTTCTGTACTTACTATATCACTTTGCAAGATTCGCAATAATTAACGAAATATTAATTAATAAAGATCTGCTAATCAGCGTGCATCCAGCGTTAGGACAACTCAGTCTGTCGTAGCGACGGAATGGGAGAAGCTAATAGAATAACATGTGCATACATAGACAGCATATAGGCTGCGTTCGGGCAGCGCGCTATCCGCGCTATTATATTCTGTCGCTACGGCGCGACAGACTCGGCTGTCCTTACGCTGGATGCACGCTGATTAGCGGATCTTTATTAATTAATATTTCGTTAATTATTGCGAATCTTGCAAAGTGGTATATAACTTTTTGTCTTACAAGGGGAGGTCGCGAAGTGTGGGTCACCGATTTCAATAAGGTTTTTTTGTAGTATAATACTGTATCAGAAGAATACTTGAGCAAAAGGATAGGACACACCTCTCAGCCATTTTCGAGAAAAATCGATTCAAACTATATGGATTTACTTATATACCGTTAAGCTGGGTATACACCTAGCGAACGAACGCCGAATGAACAGCGAGCGCAAACGTTTGTTATTATCATTCGTCAGATGTATACGCCAAAACAAATGCCTCATGAGGGAACCAAACCAAATGCGAATCAAATGTTCTGTTCGCATTTGTTTTGGCGTATAAATCTGACGAATGATAATAACAAACGTTTGCGCTCGCTGTTCGTTTGGCGTTTGTTCGCTAGGTGTATACCCAGCTTTACGTTAGAACGGTTTTCCAGAATCGCGGTGTAGCGCAGGTGCTTAAGCGCCTGACTACTACGCTTGAGACTAGGGTTCGATTCCCGTTGGTTTTTTTTTTTTTTTATGTAATATAACAACGTATATATGTATATTCACGTAAAATGAAATTAATTTCATCATTAACTTACTTTTTTTAGTGTGTATTTTTAAAAGGCAATATTTTTCTCATTTTAATTAAAACTGTTTTACATTTAATAACGATAAAAATAAAAGTATGCAATAGCACAGGTAGCACGTTTCCTAAACGCAGCCAATGCTTATTGTTTTATGCATGTATCCAATAAAATAATATAATATAATATAATATAACATAATATATATATAATAAAACAAATACAAAATATTATGAAATAAATAAAACATCAGTATTTGAACATAATTACAATTGAAATTCAAAATTAGAAAACAATTGAAAAAAATATTTTGCCAAAACACATTTATTCATTTTCACTATCTACGCTTTCTGGGTTACAATTATTTGGATGATATGATATTATTTTGATGATTTTATTAAATGAATAAATGTGTTTTGGCAAAATATTTTTTCAATTGTTTTTTAATTTTGAATTTCAATTGTAATTATGTTCAAATACTGATGTTTTATTTATTTCATAATATTTTGTATTTGTTTTATTATATATTATATTATATTAATTATATTATTTTATTGGATACATGCATAAAACAATAAGCATTGGCTGCGTTTAGGAAACGTGCTACCTGTGCTATTGCATACTTTTATTTTTATCGTTATTAAATGTAAAACAAAGTTTTAATTAAAATGAGAAAAATATTGCCTTTTAAAAATACACTAAAAAAAGTAAGTTAATGATAAAATTAATTTCATTTTACATGAATATACATATATACGTTGTTATATTACATAAAAAAAAAAACCAACGGGAATCGAACCCTAGTCTCAAGCGTAGTAGTCAGGCGCTTAAGCACCGCGATTGTGGAAAACCGTTCTAACGTAACGTATATAAGTAAATCCATATAGTTTGAATCGATTTTTCTCGAAAATGGCTGAGAGATGCGTCCTATCCCTTTGCTCAAGTATTCTTCTGGTACAGTACTATACTACAAAAAAACCTTATTAAAATCGGTGACCCACACTTCGCGATCTCCTCTTGTTAGAATAGAACCCCTTGTATTTACCTACGAGTGGTTAGACGGCAATTACCGAACACCCTGTATATACAGGGTGTCCCAGAATTCACAGACACGGAATGCATAACGTGATTATATGTGTCAAAAGAAGTAACTTTTCTCTCTGGCAAAATTGCGTCTGAGCATTTTTTTTAATGAGAACAACTTTTAATTAACGAATGAGTGCTCTCAGTTACGCATGAATCAGGATTGGCGCGCGCTATAAGAATCGCAACCAACAATTCTTAAAAATGTCTATATTTTTTCTCACAAAGTATTACTCAGAGTACAACTTCTTACAATGTATAAGTATTTGCGCACGCAATGCTTGACGTGACTTTTTATTTTTACTTTGATTTAGAACTGCTTCAGAACTGCTCTCCGGATCCAAGATCCGGGGTTTTTGTTCGGAGATCAGGGAGTGCGGATTTCTTGATCTCTATCATTCGATTCGTCCCTTAATTATCCCCTTCATGATCTCTGCCGAATTATCGATCTCTCATTCGCGGATCTCTCAGAGGCGAGTAACTCCGCCTGCGTTCGATTTCTAGGTCAGTAGAGTCACCGACTGTTTAGATTTCGGTGTCGGTGCATGATTTTCTTATCTTGTTTATATTAACGTACAGCGGTCTGCGCCTCTCGAATTTTACGGCGGTCTCTTTGAAGCGCCGAGAGCTATGGCAAACACGTGATCTGTGCTTGAGAACTCATTGTTCATTATACTCCCTTTGTGAGAGTCGATCGGAAGACATTCCTCGGCTTGGTTTTGTTTAATGTTTATAATACGTGATCAGATTCGGATCGAGATATCTTGCGAGGCTTGCTAGTCTCCGCCTGGAAACTTATTACTTAAAACTACTTCTTAAAATTCTAATTAGCCATTATAGTTACGCGAGGCGTTATACGTACAGACGGCGTCATTAATTCGAAGAATAGGCGCGGGGATCGGAGGGCAAGCGGGGCGGTTGCTCGTAGCGCCAACGGGCGCCGTACTAACTAACTAGTAGCAATCGGGTGTCCACAACTGGACACCCGATTNTGGGACTAATGGATATTTGGATCAACTGGACTTTTTATGTGATTTCCGCGCCTATTCTTCGAATTAATGACGCCGTCTGTACAATGGTCACAGCGCACAGCGTGAGTGGCGCGTAAGCATGGACGCTATTTTGATAAAGATTTTATAAGAATTAACAATTTTGAATAAAAATTATTCACGTTCCATCTAATCTACTTATTTTACTTTCATTCACTGTTTTGTGATATTAGAAAATGTTTTTCTTATGAAGTAAGTTGTACTCAAGTCGAGAACTTACCGGTATGCAAAATACCGGTATTATACCGATATTGTTCGGTAATATCTTCAAACCTCTTATGCGAATCGGAATGTAGAAATACCGGTATGACGTCATACCGATATAAGAAAATATCGGTATATTTACCCATACTGTTACTTTTTTCGATTTTTTATTTCTTTAAACTTTTTGTGATGTTGTAGAAGTAAGTTTTTAAAACTATAGATGCTGTCATTATCAAGAGGCACGGTAATGCCTCGCGCCAAGTTCACGCGCAACGAAGTGGCGCTCAAACTGCGCGAGACGCACCGTATATCAAGAGGCACGGTAGTGCCTCGCGCCAAGTATATGCGCAAACGAAGTGCGCGCGCGCTGCGCGAGGTACTCCGTGCCTCTTATATGCGAAAATGGCCAAATGGCAATATCGAGATTTTCCGATCTCAACAACGGCTAAATCGATCGAGTTCGGCCTAAACTCAATCGAAAGTTGAGATCGAGGCACAAAAAAAAGAATTTCGCGGTTTTTTTCCTCCGTGCCTTCCGAACGGAAATATTTCGATACAAAGTCTGAAATCGCGAAAAACTAAGTTCATAATTTTCGTCCACGTCGTCTTGGGA
>NW_018021903.1:0-5295 GCF_002006095.1 Pseudomyrmex gracilis
AGTAACAAAGCCAGACACCCTAATGTAGCCTCTCTCCAAGCCGCTATTGAAGCGGCATTCATAAAAATGGACCGTGCGCAATTGCAGACGGCATGCTTGCGCTTTCGGGATAGGATTGAAGCGGTGATCGAGGCGCAGGGCGGATACATTGAGTAAAATGTCTCAGAAAAGATCCCTTAACCCAGCTATAAAGCAGTCTATTTATGTTTTTTCATATTTTCTGTAATAAACAACTTTTTCGAAAAAAAAATTTTTGTCCGGATTTAAGTGGCGGACCCTGTATACTGTGTCCAAATCTAAACTTGCTCTAAGTCCGTACGACGAGAAGCGGTATATGGTACCCGATTCATCTAAAACGTTACTATGGGGACATTACAAAATACCACAAAAAAACCGTGTATAATATAGATTACATGTATATTATTATTTAATATGTGTAATAATAATTATGTATATATGTTGTATATAAATTCTGTATATAGTATGTTTACAAGACATTAGTTTTATCTATCCAAGAGTTGTATGACGCGTCTAATCTTAGCCACTTCACGTAAACCTTGTCACTTTTCTTGCGTAATATTTTTTCCACGAGATAAACGTCTGGATGTGCACCGCAAAGCAGTTTGTATTTGTAGAATTTTCCAACAACAGATTGTCCGCGTGAATCCTCAAGCAGATACGTCACAAGATAGGTCGTTTGTATTTTACTAATTTTAAATACTTCGGTCGTCCAATTTGGCGTATATCCTTTATCGAATACTGTTTTAAATTTGCTCACACGTACCGGATCGCCAACTTTGAATCGTGCTGACTCTCCGATCTTGACATTGTTGTACACCGTGGTTAAAAGCTTCTCGGCAATCGCTGGGGTCACATCGATAGGTCGCATACCAATAGTTCGATGTTTTCTCGCGTTGTACTCCATTAGAATACGCGGTAATATGTCGATCCAATTGTAGGTTCCGTTAAGTGTAAATCGTTTCTACACGTCGTTCTTCAACGTACGGTTGAATCGTTCTACAATTGAAGCCTTCATAACAGGATATGTGAAATAACGATTAATGTTATTCTTCATCAGTGTTTGTACATCTATATTATAGAATTATTTTCCACGGTCAGTTTGCTAATTGTTTGGACATCGTTTGTTATTCCGAAATATTCTTGCAAAACTTTTGGCGACTTCGCATCCACTCTTACTTATAAGCAATATAGCCCACGAGTACTTGCTCAGCACAGTGACAACCGTAAGTATATGTAGTAGTAGCCTCTGTTGAAGCGCGAATAAGGACGCATCTCTACCACATCCGCTTGCCAGAGATCATCGTACCCGCGTACGATAATGCGTCTACGGGGAAAATTTCTTCTTGCCGGAGCATGCAATTCTTCTACATGACGTTATTTTTTAATTGTAGCACGATTCGTCGCCATAGATGTTCTAGTATATGTTTACTCCGGCGTGTCAGTCGTTTTATTTTGATTTGATAAATATTGAAGTGTACGCTGAATGTGTTTTATAACGTCGCGCAACGCTTGGACATCCTGCTGCAATGTGATACGTTTTCTCTCACGTGTCTCTTGCCATTCATTCACACTCGTGACACACTTATCTACATATTGTTTGTTGGCGGTATCATTGTCGGTATCAGGTTGCGCTACATGCAATATCTTACGCGACCGTACATCGTAGCCGAACCCGCCAAAGCAGAGAGCGATATTACGCACGTAATTTTGCAGTATTGCTTCTTTCTCACAATAATACATCGACGCTCCATGTGTTCCAAGCAATATCCCAAATTTGTTGATTGGCATGATGACGCGCACACAACTGACTCTAACGCCGACGCGCTATTTAATTTATAGTGACTCCCGCTTTGCGGAGTTTTCCTCGATGATTGACAGGATTTCGTTGTCGTGAGTATTATTGCCCACTTGACGGAAAGCATCTAGCAACCGCAGACCGTCGACGAGTTCATTGGGATCGTCCCAGTGCGCGTACTTGATTTTACGATCGCTTAGCGTCATATTGCGCGGTGTATTTTTTCCCTGTTTAGTACGCACATTAGATATTAAAGGTGCAATTATGTATCTGTATTTGTATCCTTTGTTACCCAGTATTGCACCAAGCTTATTGTGATGTTTTCTATGAGCATGTGTTATTTCCAGTATTTTTGTGTATTGGTGTTTATCTTTCTCGGTATATAACTCGCTCTTTGGACATTTCATGAAAATCAATTCATACAATCCTTGTGTTGCTTTGAATCGTATACCATTTATGATTATTTTATCCTGTACATCCACGTCAAAACGCTTATCACCGAGCATCATTTCATCGTTGTCGAAATACACACCATATACATAGTCTATGTCGTTCTCTTTCTTACCAATCAGGATATATTTTGCTTTCATATATTGTTGCTCCAACGGACCAAAATGATTTTGAAATATTTCAAGTCCCTTCAATGTTTGCATTTGACGTTGAATAGTTGACTCAAACGATTTGGTGGTAGTAGCATCAGTAGCGACGATAGTGTCAATCGATTGGGAATCCCATATCAATTGTCGGTCGGTTCGTTCTTTCGTCGGAGTAAAAGTCACCATTGCAGTGTTATATTGTGTGCGCTTTGAATTATGTAAATTAGAGGACAGTGTTTTATTCGATGTCTGTGTTTGTTTCCGCTTCGTCTCGTGTGACGTGACTTCGAGAAACACTATGTCCGATGTCTTGCTTAGTTTCCGTATTTTCAGTAATCTGTTTTAGAGGTTCAATAATAGGTTTAAATTGTCTTTCCACTGCAATTTTTTCTTCTAGTTTACCAGTTTTCAGAGCGCGATATTGTTGACGAATTGATTGATTCATTTTTGCAATTTTCTTCGCTACTTTCTCGCGATCTACAATATTATTTCACTGCTTTTGTCAGATGAAGCCATACTTGCACTGTAGGAAAGACAATACCTAGTTGATGTCTCAACAACGATTAACCACTCAACGGTATCGTGAATTTGTTAAATCCTTTTCTATACCGACCTCTGTCCAAAGGACTGTCCTTGTCGATCACTAAAAATCCATATTTGTTTTGCCAACATTCGTGGCATAATATACAATACTTTTCGTACGACATATCTGTAGTGACATGATTGTTATACACATGTTTGAGATTGGTATCATTTTGGTTAAAAAGAATGATCAGATTTGCGTTGTCACGTATAAAATGCTATGGTATTCACGCGTACGTTTGACAAAGGTAGAAACAGTCGACATTCGAGTGACGACCCATTGCAAAGTATTCTCGTATCGTATCCTGCTTCTCACATGCCACGTCATCAAAAATAAAACTAGAATTCGGAAGTGCTTCACTTGGCGAAATCACATCGCTATTATTAGAAAAGGTAAAGTAACCGATTTCGTCTATTGCTGAAAGCAGTACATTTTCCAGATATTAATACTTTGGTTGTTGCAACGACTTGGAATACACGTACACGTGTTCAAAACGTACAGGGACTTTCAAGCAAGCTTAATACTACATTCGTCTTGTCGTAGTTCGAAGGACTCCACACAATACAGCGTATAATACTTGGTAGCATTATTCCATGTTTGCGTATTTTCTTGCCGGACATTTGTTGAGTCTTGCTGTCAAAATTAATTTCTTTAATTGCCACAGGTTGTTTCACAAACTGCATGGTTTGTTTTTCAGTGCCTCGCGCGAGAAGCATCTATTTATAGAGACGCGTCGAGCGTGTCTACTTAGTCGTCAATACACAGCTGATGTCAAACGTATATTGTAATCTATGTCAGCCTGTTAAGTCGCGTGATGAACGCTCTTCTAGTCGAATTACATATTCCGGGCTACCAATTTTGTGGCCCGGGAACGCATTTGAAAAAACAACTAGCTAGAGGCAATCGCAGCAGTAATCCTATGGACGCGTCTTGTCGTGAACACGATGTAGCTTATTCGCAAAGCAACAAACTCGCTGCTCGACACGTAGCTGATAACGCACTTGCTGCAAAAGCGCGCGATCGTATTACAGCGGCAGATTCGAGGCTTGATGAGAAAGCAGCTGCGATCGCCGTGTGGACGACTATGAACGCAAAAACAAAACTCGGCATGAGCTTGAAAAAGAAAAGCAAGTCAGCAAAAAGGAAGCGAATACCTCCAATTGCTAAACGCGGCAGTGTGTTACCGGTTTTACCGCCGCTGGGTGCTCTCGGTGCTCTCGGTGCGCTCGTTGGTGGAGCGGCGGGACTTGCAAAGACGGTAAATGATACGAGAGCTGCGCAGCGGCAGCTAGAAGAAATGCAACGTCATAATCGCGCGATGGAAGGTCAAGGAATTTATCTGACTTCGTATGGAAGAGGACTTTCACAGAAAAAAACGCTGAAAAGACATTAAAATTACCTACAGGTGTAACAACAAATATGCATTTAGAACAACTAGTTAAGCGCATGCGTATACCTTTCTTTAGAAATGTTTACATGCGGAATACTTTACCGGACGTAGTACATTGCAATGAGAGTGATATCGTCAATTTGGATGATACAAATAGACCAGGTACTCACTGTGTGGCGTATGCAAACAGAGGAGACCATGTCATATATTTTCACAGTTTTGGCAATCTTCAACCACCGAAAGAGGGTAAAGAGTGGTGCGTTATCTAGAACAGGCGTCGGCAAAACGCTGAAAATGGGCACGGGCGCCCGCGAACGCCTGCAATCGCCCGGCCTTTACGCACGCATATTATGATCATCATTATTCAGAACTTAGGAGCGCACTTATTCTTTTTGGCACCTTGAGATAAAGATAATACTACTACTAATATACAGGGTGTCCCAGAATTGCCGTAAAATCTCTCGTAGGCAGGTAGAAGGAGTAAAACTGAGTCGAAAAGTTTTGAACCATTTTTTTCTATTATTTATAATAAAGGAGTAAGTATTGAGTAAATCAGGCCAATCAGCGCAGACCTTTAGCCAGGCGCACGTCAGTGAGCCGCTCGCCTGGTGTGTGTGAGTGCTCACTGACGTGTGCCTGGCTAAAGGTCTGCGCTAATTAGCCTGATTTACTCAATAATTACTCCTTTATTATAAATAATAGAAAAAAATGGTTCAGGACTTTTCGACTCAGTTTTACTCCTTCTACCTGCCTACGAAAGATTGTACGGCAATTCTGGGACACCCTGTATAATATATACTAATAAACTAATATATGATAGTAGTAATATTAATATATAGTAATATTTATTTTATATATATATAGTATATAATAATATTTATTTTATATATACATAATATATATACACAGT
>NW_018021903.1:6295-14204 GCF_002006095.1 Pseudomyrmex gracilis
AAAAAAAAATTGTGTAATAATGTTTTTCTCTCACTTTCTAGCTCTTTCTCTTTCTCTTTCTCTCTTTTAACTAAAGAGAGTTTGTGTAAGTAAGAATTTTCATGAGGGTACCACTTGAAAATATGCCGATCCTGTTGCAGCATATTTCAGTTTATAAGCGATGCTCTTTTTCTATCCCCTCTGTTTACTTATTGCACGCGGGCAATTACGCTGCCCGCGGGCGCCCGCGAGCAGTGCCCAGTTGCCGACCCCTGATCTAGAACATGCCGTGGACAAAACAGAATATAACCGTACATCTTATCAACGTTACAATCAAAGCAATTGTGGCCAATTGTGTTTATAGTTTCTTCAAACAATTGATAAGCTATATTTCTTTAAATAGTGTGCTATCAGACTGTATTACGCATTCGACAACATGTCACTGACGTTCACACTTACCGGTAAAAGTAGCATCCTTCCGGTCAGCTACTTTCCCACCATTGATTTTAGTGACGGTGATTACGAGCTTGGACTACCAGATTTTGAAACGTATCATACGATACCGAACGTAAATTCATCGAACAATAAGTTTTATTCTGATACGGATGACAAGCAGATTATACTTCCTGAAGGATCGTACGAATTGCGGGATATTAACAATTATCTGCTACATGCAATGGTGCAACGTAATGCGAAAAACGAAGATATAGATGAAAATATCCTTTCACTAATATTACGCGCAAACACCAACACAATGAAAAGTGAAATAAACAGCGCCTATCAAATAAATTTTACAAAATCCGACACCATTAGATCGTTGGTAGGCTTTTCATCAACTCGTATTTTAGAGCCACGACAGTGGTATGTATCAGACGTACCAATTAATATTATCAACGTAAACATTATTTGCTGCAACGTGACTACGGGTGCGTACAGCAACAACCGGTGTGTGCGTACAATACATGAGTTCTCACCGAACGTGCCACCTGGATATAAGATCTCGGAAACACCGGCACAGATCATTTACCTTCCGATTATCGTGCAGAGCATTACGGATCTGACAATACGCATTGTGGATCAGAACGGATAATTGCTTGATTTTCGAGGAGAAGAAATAACAGTCAGGTTACACGTGTTACGACGCCGACGACTGTAATACACGGCATGCTCGTGCTGAACGAGGTAGAGTGACGCAAGATACAAGATTTTCATTACAAACACCTGCTATGACGTACAGTAATCGGAAGAAGCTAAGTTCGATAAACGTTACATTTTTGCAATCGTTGGGATTTATTGTACAAGAAGTTTGAAAATATGTGCGACAGGTTAAATGTTGGAGGCGAGCCGATCTTTGACGATTGCATGGTCAAGATTAAAACTCACACGTACAATCCGTATGTGAACACGACATTTGAACACAGTAATGAGATACGCATACCTATACAACAGCAGGACTTGTACACTTTACCGTGTCAAAGTTTTCTTTACGTCAAAGGAAAAATAACGTTAACGATGAGAGACAAAGAAGAAGTATATCTGGGTAATACTTGTGTAGCCTTTATGTTCGATGAGATTCGCTATGATCTCAATAGTATGGAGATTGATTGTAATAGAAACGTTGGAATAACTAGCACGATCAAAAACTATATATTGCTAACACATGATAAAAGCATGGACATAAAGAATGCTGGTTGGGATATTAAACAACATGTGGACGTAAATAGGTACTTTAATTTCTGCGTACCACTCAGCATGTTATTAGGATTTTGCGAGGACTACAAATGTACGATTATCAATGCACGTTATGACCTAATTTTAATACGATTGCGCAACGACAAAAACTGCATAACAGCAGTTTCTCAGGTAAATCGTGAGGCATTGGATGGAAAAATTGAATTATTCAAAGTGCAATGGCGAATGGACATATAGTGTTGAACGATGTTACAAACCTCTCGCTACTACAAACTCTAAAAAGCGGGCGGTATTTGACCATGAGTTTCCGTTCGTGGGATCTCTACGAGTTTCTAATATTACAAAGCACTACGAAACATTCGTGGACCGTAAAAACGGCGACACAACTTGAGAAACCGTGGTACGTCATATTTGCGCTACAGACTGCTCGAAGAAACGATATGTCAGCAGATATCACGCAATTCAATCACTGTCAAGTAACCAACGTAAAACTTTATTTTAACTCTGAATTCTATCCTTATGATGACTTGCATCTAGATTTTGATAAAAAAGCATGCCGTTCTGTACAATATGTACACACATTTCCGTAAAACGTACTATGAATGTGGTGTTGTCATACCATTTCTCACGATTTACAACTTTCTGCAATGTAGTTTTTTAGTGGTCATTTATTGCTCACGTCAAAACGAGGCTGTCAAAAGTGCAAACGTTGATGTACGTATTGAATTCGATTGCAACAAAAATATACCGGCAAAGTCTATAGCCTATAATCTCATTTTGCACGATCGTGTAGTTGAATACAACTCGTTACCTACCGTAGTGCGCAAAATTACTTAAAATCAACATCAGCACTTCTCCCATGCATAATCTGAAAAATTGTTTAAGAACCACAAACCAATAGATGTGTACCAATATGTACCAATAGACAGAAGTCGTCTTATATCGGTCACACAATTACATCATCATGGATGTACCGACGTTTGTGGACATACAAAATTTTGTCGTCGGGGAAAGATTTATTGTCAAAGAAGTGGCGGTATTGCAAAAAGGTAGTGTTCTCTCGTAGTACATTTTTGAAAGTCTCTTTCCGTGGAATCTACTTGCAAACTCAGACAGGTCAGCAGCTTCTTGGTTGTTGACGCATCATCACGGGCTGCGTTAGGAAGATGGAAATGGTGCATACCGCAGAGCGAAAAATTTGATTACAACAGCTATTTGTAGCACTGCAGAAATTGATAACAACGCATCTTCAGTTGTCTATGTTAAAAGTTCTGAAAAATGTAACTAGATAGCTGATATTTTCGATAGTGACGTACGACGTGGATTAATTATTAAAACATTGGATGCCNATTACAACGATATTGCTTCTTTAAATAAATTGAATGTATTGAATTGTCTACGATGTGAAAAACATGTGAAACATTGCGCATTACAAAATGTATTTAAAATATTTANTTGGTGGTCTAAACGACAATAAAATGTTACATGCAACAACTTTAGTTGTACAGTTACTACCTTGTTCCATAGCATATTTATATAGATTAACGGTATTAATCGCGGTTTAATGTGGTTCTATAGTTGATCGTGGGTCATTTCTAGTTAAACATAGTTTGTTTGCGGGTAAACATGGTTTGTTTATGGTTCAATTATGGTTAAACATGGTTCTTTTGTGGTTCGGTTATGGTTGAACGTGGTTCGTGGTTCGTTTATGGCTAAACATAGTTTGTACGTGGTTAGCTTATTGTTGAACGTGGTCTGTTTATGGTTCGATTATGGTTAAACATGGTTTGTTTATGGGTAAACATGATTCGTATTTTTTAGTGTTACACGATAGATCAGTTTGGCCACGTTGGTGGTATAAACTTTCATATGGCTCCAATGAAGCAGATAAACCATTTTATTATCTTTCTTTTTCTTTTCTTACCCGAATCCTTGATGTCCTTGTTGTTTCCACCACAATCCAACCGGAATTTCTCTTTGTACTAGGTACTGTTAGAATCCCATTCCGGTAGGTGGTTTACAATCCCACTGCTGCCACCAAAATTTGTTGAGATCGGGGAAGTCGAAGGACTTGGTGATGAAAAAGATTCTTTTATAGAAAACTGGCGTAGTGTATTACTTACAAGTTTACAATTGTTGTACAATTAACGCACGCTAGCTCAGACACTTAGCTGTTGCTTTACTGCAGTAAACTTTCCGGATGGACTCGGAGCCACACAGTATTGTCAACAGCTACTTACGATCTGTCTGCCACTGCTCGCGATCGATCTTTTAAAGGTATCGATCGCAACCATTCAGCAATTTAGCGACCCAAACGCTACTGCACGTTGGCCGCTGACGTAGCATGCTGCGTTTGTATCCTAGTTAATACTACGCTTAACAAGCAAATTTTATTTACAATGAAATGCTGCTTGTTACCTTTTTAAACAATTTCGAGTTAATTGAGCAATGACGCGTATCTTCCGTAATTGCTCAATAACCCATACAAAATTATTCTAGATTTCACAACATATACATACCTGAATCTGATCTGTTTTCTTTTGCATATTTCAATAGTATTAAGGCAAAATTAATATCTGCAAAACATAATTATAAACACATTATACGTGAGATTAGAGCATACAATGTGCACGCATTTTCTATTTTTTAAAGTATTTATTTAATTGTTAATTATACAATATAAAAAATTTTTTTAGTTAAACTGCTGCACTGTTTCTCTTTATTCCTTTTCTTTTTACAAGCAATAAAAAAAATACATTAGAAAAATAAATTGTGCAAAACGTTCAGCTAAAACAAACGAATCTAATGTTAGATACATTTCCACATGTACATTTTACCTACCATTTTTCGCCTTATGTGCATCTTCTGCACTTAAGTATACCGTATAAATGTTTTTTGTTTCTGCATCAAATAAATTTACTTGTTGATTATTGTTCGACGCCATATTGCACTGCGACTGCCTCATATCGCGAGCTACAGTAGTCGCAATGGTAATATGGCTACCATTTATGACGTCATTGATGGAACTAGATGCTATCATAGCACACTGCGTTCTAATAACGGAACACTTTTTCAGTACTGCCAGTACTGGCAGTGTATATCGGAACACACCCATAGACGGGAGAAGGATCGTCTTTGCGCGCGCGCGCGCATTTTGATAAGCACAAAATCTCGAAGGAGTCGGGACCTCTCTCGTTGCTGTGTTGTCGCGCACGTCGCGGCGGCGAAGTGATGATGAGAGATGATATGTCTCTTCTAGATCGATGGATTTTTGTGTGTGTCGCGCGGCGCAAACAAAAAACTTGCGCGATTTTACGCCTGTTGATTGTTTTGCGTGTGCATATGCGCAAAATACTTTCGACTATCTTAGAGCAGGCAAGATTACTCGCTGAATTTAAGCATATTATTAAGCAGAGGAAAAGAAACTAACTAGGATTTTCTTAGTAGCGGCGAGCGAACAGGAAAGAGCCCAGCACCGAATCCCGCGGTCCCGCCGCAAGGAAATGTAGTGTTCGGGAGGAACCGTTTATATCCCGGGGCGTCGCGTCGCGTCCAAGTCCATCTTGAATGGGGCCACTTACCCGCAGAGGGTGGCAGGCCCGTAGCGACCGGTGCTCGCCTTGGGAGGATCTTTTCTTAGAGTCGGGTTGCTTGAGAGTGCAGCTCTAAGTGGATGGTAAACTCCATCTAAGGCTAAATACGACCACGATACCGATAGCAAACAAGTACCGTAAAGGAAAGTTGAAAAGAACTTTGAAGAGAGAGTTCAAGAATACGTGAAGCCGTTCAGGGTTAAACCTAAGAAACCCAAAAGATCGAACGGGGAGATTCATCGTCAGCGGAGCTGGCNTCGCGTCGGTAGGCGATGACCTCGCGGCGTGTCCTAAACGGCACGCGCGCGCGGACACGCTACCGTGCGCCGATGTCCGGTCTTCGTCGTCGTGCACTTCTTCCCTGGTAGAACGTCGCGACCCGCTGGGTGTCGATCAACGGACCGGGTGCGGTGACTGTCGCGAGGAAAAAAGAGGAACGAATCAATCACACAAAAAAGCGCACTAACAAAGAAACAAAACAAAAAACACACGCCCGTCGAGCAAAAGGGAGTCCGGTTCCTATTCCGGAACCCGGCAGCGGAACCGCATACAATTCGGGCCCTCGTAAGAGTGTTGGTCGGGGTAACCCAAAATGACCTGGAAACGCCGTCGGGAGATTCGGGAAGAGTTTTCTTTTCTGTATAAGCGTTCGAGTTCCTTGGAAACCTCTAGCAAGGAGATAGAGTTTGGAACGCAAAAAGCACCGCAGTTGCGGCGGTGTCCGGATCTTCTCCTTGGACCTTGAAAATCCAGGAGAGGGCCACGAGGAAATGTCGCGTCGGTTTGTATCCATATCCGCAGCAGATCTCCAAGGTAAAGAGCCTCTAGTCAATAGAATAATGTAGGTAAGAAAAGTCGGCAAATTGGATCCGTAACTTCGGAATAAGGATTGGCTCTGAGGAGCGGGGCGTGTCGGACTTGGTCGGGAAGCGGGTCTGGCTGACGTTTCGGGCCTGGGCGAGGTGAACGCGGCCGGCGCGCGCACTCCCGAACTCGGTCCCGTACCTTGGCCTCCCGCGGATCTTCCTTGCTGTGAGGTTTCCGTGACGGCGCGAGCCGTCGTGGTCGTTCTCTTCGGCCGCCATTCAACGCTCAGCTCAGAACTGGCACGGACTAAGGGAATCCGACTGTCTAATTAAAACAAAGCATTGCGATGGCCCTCGCGGGTGTTGACGCAATGTGATTTCTGCCCAGTGCTCTGAATGTCAACGTGAAGAAATTCAAGCAAGCGCGGGTAAACGGCGAGAGTAACTATGACTCTTTGGGAGTAACTATGACTCTCTTGAGGTTGTCGTTTGTCCAGCGGCTGAACTGCGTGTTGCTGTAGCTTTGGACTATCCTGGCTAACGTGCAATAGTCCGACGCCTGCATTGATGGATGTAGGTCTGGGGTTTGTTTCTACAAGTGGCGGTGGCATATCCCTGTTGTTTTTGCTTCCGCCCGGACCTGGAATTCATGCACCATATGTCCTTGTGGTCTATATCTTGGCGGTGCCCTTTGAGGTACAGATAGTATCTTGGGGAGAACACCGGGTTTGACGACGGGGTGTCAGCCGGTGGCTTGGCATTAAGATGACCAGCCGGCGGGTAAACAGTCTACGTCGTTAGGCCTTGCGGGGTCGAGTGGCGTGAAACCCACGACGCACACGTTTGTTCTGTCCGTTTGGCTTGAGGGTCTTGAGATGTTCGTAGCGGGGTGTGATGAGCAAGTTGAAGTCTCTCACGCTCAAGTCATACACCTTCTCGTGGTACTCCTGGTAACATTAGCTTGCGGATGGCCAAATAATTCGCACACTACATAAGATCTTTGCGTTCAAATTTAGAAAAAATGTTATTCTAGACGAGAGACAGAGAGGCTTTAGATCTACTGACGGCTGCTCTGATAATGTCTTTCTTCACAATCTGGCTTTGAAATATCATTTTAAGAAGCATAAGCCGCTTTTTATTGCGTTTCTGGATATCGCAAAGACCTTTGACTCGGTATTGCATGAAACAATTCAACAAACGCTGCGAATTATGGGGATACCGTTGCTTATGAGGAACTATATTATACATACCTACGAGCGTGGCACTACTAAACTCTGCTGTTTGGAGTGGAAATCAGTGGAAATTCACCCGAACTGTGGTGTAAAGCAGGAAGATCCAATGTCGCCAGTAATATATAATATGGTGATGGATAGGCTATTAACAAGACTGCCTAAGGAGGTCGGTGCAAAAAGTGGAGGACTTACTGTCAATGCTGCAGCCTTTGCTGACGACATGTTGTTGTTTGCGACAACCCCGCTCGGACTGCAGAAATTGTTGGATGTGTCATCAGAGTTTCTTGATGCATGTGGTTTTTAAGTTAACTCATCAAAATGCATGACGGTTGCGCAATGTCCCCCATGAAAAGAAGACTGTCGTAGACAGAGAGACAGTGTTTTTATGCAATGTCCGAGTACTACTCTCGCTCAGGAGATCTGATAAGTAGAAATATAATGGTATTCCGTTTACCCCGGAAGGAAGAATGAAGATCGATTCTCTTCCTAGGCTGCAGGACCCACTTTGTAAGAGGTGATACTCTATTGACCACAGTACGATTCGACACCGCTCGATTCGACACAGATTTATTCGACACCAAATTATTCGACACCGTACGATTCGACA
>NW_018021903.1:14794-20453 GCF_002006095.1 Pseudomyrmex gracilis
CGAATCGTACGGTGTCGAATAATTTGGTGTCGAATAAATCTGTGTCGAATCGAGCGGTGTCGAATCGTACTGTGGTCAAACGGAACACGCCCCTTTGTAAGCTTACTAAAGCACCACTGAAGCCACAGCAAAGATTATATGCCATAAGAACAATGGTTCTACCAAGCCTATATCACCTGTTAGAGCTTGAAAATATTATGTTAGGTAAGCTGAAAAAGTATGATCGGTTGATGCGTCAGGCAGTGCGAGGGTAGCTGAGTCTTCTTTCTAATGTGCCAAATGTGTACTTTCACGCTCCTATCGAGTCTGGTGGTTTGAGAATTCCTTGTCTCAGATGGAGTATTCCTGTGAGAAGATATTGCAGAACTTGGACATGGTGGAAAATTCCAGCAATAATGCCCCAAAACTATTCTTGCAAAAAGAAATTCAGCGTTGCTTAGAGAGAGTTAACGAGCTTGGGGAACCCATTGTTGGAGTTAAAAAGAGATGTTCGGACTCTGCATAATAAGGTGGATGAAGTTGGCCTTCGTGAGTCGGACAGGGTACCGCAATAGCATAGGTGAGTGCGGGATTGTACGAGCTTTTTGTCTGGCCGGGACTTCGTCCAGTCTTGCAAGTTTAGGATAAATGCACTTCCTACAAAATCACGCACATCTAGGAGCAGACCGTTTGAGCGGGGGTGCAGAGCGGGCTGCAGAAAGCCGGAGACGCTGAATCATATTGTTTAGCAATGTCGTCAAACTCATGGACATAGAATCAGGAGGCATGATGCGGTGGTTTCCTATCTTTCCCGAGCTCTCAAAGGAAGAGATGAGGAGGTGGAAAATGAGCCTAAGTTCCAAACATTTGATGGACTTACAAAACCTGATTTACTTGCCAGGCTGAGGCAAACCGCTATTGTGATTGATGCGCAAGTGGTTAACGATCAACTTAACTCCTTGATGAAGCGCACAAAAAAAAGGTGGTGTATTACAGACTCCTTGAAGTAACCATAAAATCTAGGTACCAAGTGCAAACGGTAATTTTCACATCGGCGACTCTGTCCTGGCGAGAAGTCTGGAGTCATATGTCGGCAAATAGCCTCCTTACCTTAGGTGCAGTCAAGAAGAAAGCCTTTCCGGTGATTTCGTCGCAAGTCATCATTGGAAGACTTGCGTGTTTCCATGTGTTTAACAAATTGACCACAGTTGCATGAAGGTTCAAGCGCGATTCCTTGAAGTGTTGAAACCAGTGTTGCTAGATCGGGCCGGCCAGCACCAAGAGCACCGAGATGGTGGGAGCACGCACACAGCAAAAACCGCCGTCCGTGTGCGTGACGTCACACTCGGCTGTTTGGCTCGTGGAAGAGCGCAGACATACTATGTGTTTTGTCTCGCTTCTACCAAGCCTGCTACGCGAGCAAGACACTGAGGCTAGAAAGCAATGTTTCGTTGCGCGCTTGTAGCGTATGACAATATGACAACGCAAAATGTTTTTCCATGACTTATAATCTCGAAAAAAGTAGATAATATTCTTAATAAAAATGAGTTAAACATCTTAATATGCATTTATTATTACATTTTTATTAATTCTTATTAAAAATTAACTGTGATAATTTAAAATTTTTTAGATTAGTCGTAGATTATTGAAAAACATTAAATATATATATATGTATAAACTATATTGTTAGTATTAATAATTTTTCTATATTTTTAATTTGTAAATCACAAAAAAAATCTACATTTTACGGATGTATAATTCTAAAATATTTAATTTATATCATATGAATATAATGTATTAATTAATTGAATTTTGTATAATATAAATTAGATATTTTGAGATTATATGTCTGAAAAATGTAAATTCTTGTCATAATTTACAACAAAAATATATAATGTTCAATTGATTCCATAAATTGCAATGTCACCAACATGGAAATTTTGATGTATGAAAGGAGCGAGAAACGTAGAACGTCGCGCGTCCACACATGTCTACAGTAATCACATCGAAGCTTTTATTTTTGCTGCCGATTGACGTTATGATCTAATATGAAAATACCTACATATTGGACAATTTGTAAAGAAGGAAATTAAAAGCCTATGATAAATATCACAGAACATTAAATTTCAATGTTTTTATTTACTTTATGTCTAAACAAAGTCAATCTTCACACATAATTTTTTTTAAAAGACGTACAATATTTATATATTAATATTTTTTTCGAAATTTAGTCTTGGAAAATGTTTATAATATTATAGATAATAGTAAAACATTTCAAGATTATTATATTTTTCAATTTCTTATATTTTTTCATTATATTTTTTTAAGAAGTATTACATATGAGTTAAAAAATTATATAAGAAGAATTACATATGAGAGTGAAAGAATTCAAAAGTTTTTTGAATATTGAAAGTTATTTGTGTTTTTTTTAAATATATTTTTGTTGTATATTTGGACTAGAATCTACAGTTTTTAGACATATAATTTCAAAATATTTAATTTATATTGTTGCGAGATGCGGCGCGTGTCGTCCACGCGGTATAAGATGTTCGTCGAACGATCAATCGATATAGAAGCTTTTGTTCGGGTAGCAACGGGGTTGGTGACGGCAAAGTTCAAAGATGAGTGAGCCGCCGGATTCAGAATGGTCGACAAGCTGGATCATCGGCTCTCAAGATTTCTTTACGTTTTCCGTGCCCTTTTGAAACGCGTTCTCTAATAAACCTTAAGTGTGTTAAACGCGTTCTCATTTCTTTCCACGGAACGCAGTAATTCGGCGGTGACGCGATTAAACGCTGCCGTGAGCGCAAAATTTGGGGGCTCGTCCGGGATCTGAGAGTTCGAGCTAGAGAAAACAATGGAAATGGCTCTTGTTCACTCGCCGCGGAGAACGCGTAACCAGACTGCGAATGCAGCGGGTGAGGCGCCGGTGGCAACAATGACGGCGGCGGAAGGACAAACTTTGCGTGCAATTTTGGAGGAGCTGGAGCGACTCCGGGAAGAGCGGCGACAAGAGAAGAAGGAGATGCGTCGTCTGCAAGCACGCGTTCGGCAGGAAACATCAGGCGAGTCGTCTTCTAGTTTGTTTTTTTGCCCGGTCGGGCGGGCGAATTAGTTAAAATGAAAATTAAGCCCGACGTGTTCGATGGGAGCGTGCCGTGACGTGAATTTTTTTGTGCAATTCGAGCTGGTTGCTTGTGCGAACGGATGGGACGACGCGGCAAAAGCCACAGTTCTCGCCACTAGTTTAAGAGAGGGGCGCGCTCGATTCTGGAAGGATTAGAAGCAAATTTTAGTTTTCAAGAGATTTGCGCGAAATTAGAATTGCGGTACGGGGAGCGTGGAATTCAAAATTATTATATGCAATTTACGAATCAGAAACAGAAGAGCGAGGAAGATTTTGCTGCACTCGGGGCAGATTTGGAGCGATTGGCCCGTCTTGCTTACCCGGAATGCTCCTACGAAGTCCGGGACAAAATTGCTTGTGCGCAATTCGCCGTTGCGCTCTCTGATAGATTCGTGAAGCGGACGCTTCAATTAGAAAATGTTTCTTCGTTACGAGTCGCGGTTGAGCGGGCGAGGGCGGTAAAAGTTATTCAGGAAGGTAGCTTTGAAGGGGGAGGAGATAAGGGGCGAGACGGGAAGGATTTCAAACGTTCGTATGGAAATTGGAAAAGAGGAAAGGCCGAAGGCAGGCGTGAGGAGGGAGAGAAGACTGTGACTAAAAAGAACGGCGGGAAAAGGGAATGCTGGAAGTGCGGAAAGAAGGGGCACTTTCGCTTTGAGTGTCCGGCCAATTTGTCGGGAAACGAGACTTAGTCGAGCTTCCGGGGGTGGGCTCGGCTGTGGGGTGGAACACCTCGAAAAAGTTGTTTTGTGTTAAAGTTAATAATAAAAAAAATAATTTATTCGTTTATTCTGGTTTGCTGAACGGAAAACCGTGTTGTTTTAAATTTGACACGGGCTCCGATGTGTCTATCGTAAATTCTAATTTAGTAGGGAAGTCGCAATGTCAAAGGGTGTCGGGAAAGCCGAGATTGAGATATCCTACCGGTGAGGAAGTTCCGGTTCAGTTAGAATGTGTAGCTCGAGTGGTTGTAGAGGGACATTCTTTAAATATGCCTTTTTACGTGGCGAATATACTTGATGAATGTATTCTAGGGTTGGACTTCTTCATGAAGACAGGTCTGAGCAGGGCGTTAGAGTCGCTCTTTGTTGCTCCCTCGAATGAGTCGAGAATGTCTTGTTGTCGGGTGTGTGACGCTTCTGTGGAAATTCCGGCTAATCTAAAAGATTTTTATGTGCGGAATTCTGTCAATCTGAATGAAGCGCAGAGAGATATTTTTGTGCAGTTCGTGATTGAATTTTAGGATATCTTCTCTGATCAGATCGTGGCTGGAAACTGTGATGATCTACAGCATGAGATAAATCTTCAGGATCCACGCCCGATAAAGCAGGCTCCGAGGAAGATTCCGGTGGGAATGCGGGCTGAGGTGGAAAAGATTCTTCAAGAAATGAAGGATCAGGAAGTCATTGAAGAGTCTTTTGGCCCGTAGGTTTCTCCGGCGGTTATTGTAAAAAAAAAGACGGCTCTTTGAGGTTTTGTGTGGATTATCGCAAATTAAATGCGGTTACGATCAAGGATTCTTTTCCTCTTTCCAGAGTAGATGATCTTCTAAATCAGTTGTCCGGGAACGAATGGTTCTCCACTCTGGATATGAAAAGTGGGTACTGGCAATTGAAGATTCGGCCAGAGGATAGGGAAAAAACTGCTTTTTCGGTAGGCAATGGGCTGTGGCAATTCACGGTAATGCCTTTTGGTATGTGCAACGCTCCGGCCACGTTTGAGCGCTCGATGGAGCGGGTTCTCCAGCAGTTGTTGACTAAGATTTGTTTGGTTTATCTGGATGACATTGTTGTGTTTGGTAAATCTTTTGAGGAGGACGTAACTAATGTGAAGAAAGGTTTGCTGAGACTCAGGGCGGCTAATTTGAAACTTAATCTTAAGAAATGCAATTTGTTTAGGAAACAGTTGAAATATCTTGGCCATGTGGTTTCAGCTGAAGGGATCTCGACGGATCCGGAGAAAATTGCAGCTGTGAGGGAGTGGCTTGTTCCACAGAATAAAAAGCAGGTTTGCAGTTTTCTGGGATTCTGTTCTTATTATCGTAAATTTGTTAAAGGTTTTTCTTTGATAGCGAAGCCCCTATTTAGTTTGACTGAAAATCAGGTGAAGTTTGTCTGGACTGAGCAATGTCAGGAGGCGTTTGCAAATCTTAAGCAGACGTTGTCTTCTCCTCCTATGCTCTCTTTTCTTCTTGAAGAGAGAGAGTTAATTCTAGACACTGATGCTTCTGGCCATGGTGTTGGCGCGGCTTTATCGCAGGTTCAGCGGAAGACGGAGAAAGTCATTGCTTATTATAGTCGGGTATTGAATAAGGCTGAGAGGAATTATTGTGTTACTCGGCGCGAGTTATTGGCTATGGTTGATTCGATAAGATCTTTTTATCATTATCTGTATAAGCGGAAATTTCGGGTTTGAACTGAATGTCAAAACTCATGTAGAATGTTTCAAAATAAAAAATATTTAATGTACAAAAACTTGGCGCGGCTGCACTTCGTCTTTAGTTTTAGGTGCAGCCGCGCCAAGTTTTTGTACATTAAATATTTTTTATTTTGA
>NW_018021903.1:23023-32015 GCF_002006095.1 Pseudomyrmex gracilis
CGAAATACTTTTTTTCGTGCCTCGATCTCAACTTTCGATTGAGTCTACTACGAACTCGATCGGTTTAGCCGTTGTTGAGATCGGAAAATCTCGAAAAGGCTCTCGGCTAAATTTCGCGTATAAGAGGCACGGGGTACCTCGCACAGTCGCGCGCACTTCGTTTGCGCATATACTTGGCGCGAGGCACTACCGTGCCTCTTGATCATGCATCCCTTAGATGGTTGATGTCTTTTAGGGATTTGGAGAGTTAGTTAGCTCGCTGGGCGGAAAGACTTCAGCAATATGACTTTGAGATAGTTCATCGGAGTGGTCGAGCGCATGGGAACGCGGATGGTCTTTTCAAGCGACCTTGTGCGGAGTCTTGCTGGAAATATTGTTCTAAGGTTGAGATCAGAGACGCCTTGAAGCAGGAGGAACGGGTAGCTCGGATAGTTTTTGAAGGGTTTGCGTCTAAGAAATGGCGAAAGGATCAGTTGGAAGATCAGGCTATATCGATTATTTTACAGGGAAAAGGAAAGGGTTGTCGTCCCTCTTGGGAAGAGGTGTCCGCTAGAGGCCCTTCTTCGAGGATCTATTGGTCTCATTGGGACGCTTTTCTTGTTTCGGATGGAGTGTTGTATAAGAAGTGGATAGCTCTGAATTTAAAGTCGAGTTTTCTTCAGGTTATTGTTCTTCGGAAGAGAGTTGAGCGAATTTTAGAAGGAGCTCATGATGCCTCTTCTGGGGGTCATTTCGGAATAAATAAAACGTTAGGAAAAATTCGTAAGCGGTTTTATTGGGCTTTGTGCAAGAGGGATGTCGAGAATTAGTGTAGGTCTTGCAAAGTTTGTGTAGCGAAAAAAGGCCCTGCAGACAAGGGTAAATCTCCGTTGCAAGTTTTTAATGCCGGTGCGCCTTGTGAAAGGTTGCAAATGGACATTCTGGGTCCTTTTCCGGCGTCTTCTTCAGAAAATAAGTATCTCCTAGTGGTTGTAGATTGTTTCTCCAAGTGGGTGAAGGCTTTTCCTTTAAAGAATATTAGGGCGTCGACTGTGGCGGAGGTTTTTGTCAATCAGATAGTTTCGAGATATGGGGTTCCGTTGGAATTACATACGGATCAGGGTAAAAATTTTGAATCTCGAGTTTTTCAGGAATTGTCGTGGTTGTTAGGAATGAAGAAGACAAGGACTACTGCTCTTTATATACAGTCTGATGGACAGGTCGAAAGACAGCATCAGACGACGTATTTGTCTAAATTCGGTGACGAAAATCAAAGTAATTAAGATCGCTGGGTTTCGATGTTTCTTTTTGCTTACAGATCTTCTAAGCATGAGGCTACGGGGGTTACTCCTGCTGAATTGTATTTTGGGCGTGATTTGCGTCTGCCATTAGATTTGGTACGGGGCTCTCCGCCGAATTAGTGTTCAGGTTCTTCAGAGGATTATATTTGTGAGTTAGAGTCGAAATTGGAGGAGGTTCATCAAGATGTTAGGGAGCGCTTAGAGATGAAGTCGAACAAAGCAAAAATGCGGTATGATTTAAAAGCTAGACACGTTTTTTTTTGACGTTGGGCAGAAAGTCTGGTTCTTTAATCCTCGCAGGAGCAAAGGAAAAGCTCCTAAGTTGCAGAAAAATTGGGAAGGGCCTTATGTAGTTGTTAAGAAATTAAGTGACGTAGTATATTGTATTCGTCGCTCAGATAGACACAGGAATAGGGTCGTATACGCTGATAGACTGGCTTTGTTTTTCGAGAGGTAGGAACACACGTCGGAGCCTTGTGAGAATTAGTGGGTGTTTGTATTTTTTTTGTTTTTGTTTAAGATGTTACGGAAATTTGTGTTTGTTGTTGTGTTAATTGAGTTTGGTTACTCGTTTTCTTTTTTTTGATTCCAGCGTTTACCTTGTTGCTACCCCGAATCTTTCCGTTTCGTTGTTGGACGTCGGGGGATTTTAGCTTCGCATCGAGTCGTTGCGCGATCTTTGTGTTTTGAAGGCCGTGCTATAAGTCCGCTTTACTCACGGTTTTGAGAGTGGTTTTTTGTGGGTCTTGGGGCAAATGCCGAGGCGGGTATCTGGGGTGTCCTTTTAGACGATGGGTCCACGTGAATTTCCCCCCTTATCCGAAGTCGGAAGAATTTTGTGGACAAAATTGCTCCAGAGGAGATTCTAGGTCAAGAGTTTCTCCGGTCAACTGGCTTATGTATTCTGGGACATCAGTCTAGAAGAGAGCGGGAAGGTTGACTTCTTCTGTTGGATCATCAGGACGATGATCTAGAAAAGAGAGGGGGCAGTGTTGCGAGATGCGGCGCGTGTCGTCCACGCGGTATAATATGTTCGTCGAACGATCGATCGATATAGAGGCTTTTGTTCGGGTAGCAACGGGGTTGCTGACGGCGAAGTTCAAAGAAGAGTGAGCCGCCGGATTCGGAATTGTCGACAAGCTGGATCATCGGCTCTCGAGATTTCTTTACGTTCTCCGTGACCTTTTGTAACGCGTTTTTTAATAAAACTTAAACGCGTGTGTTAAACGCGGTGTTCTCATTTTTTTCCGCGGAGAGCAGTTATTCGGCGGTGACGCGATTAAACGCTGCCGTGAGCGCAACAATATTATACAAAAGTTAATTTATTAATACATTATATTCATATGATATAAATTAAATACTTTAGAATTATGCATCTGTAAAATGTAGATTGTTTTCGTGATTTACAAATTAAAAATATAGAAAACTTTCTAATACTAACAATATAGTTTATACATATATATATATTTAATGTTTTTCAATAATCTACAAATAATTTAAAAACTTTAAAATTATCGCAGTTATTTTTTAATAAGAATTAATAAAAATGTAATAATAAATGCATATTAAGATGTTTAACTCATTTTTATTAAGAATATTATCTACTTTTTTCAAGATTATAAGTCTTGGAAAAACATTTTGCGTTGTCATATTGTCATACGCTACAAGCATTGCTTTCTAGCCTCAGTGTCTTGCTCGCGTAGCAGGCTTGGTAGAAGCGAGACAAAACACATAGTATGTCTGCGCTCTTCCACGAGCCAAACAGCCAAGTGTAACGTCACGCACACGGACGGCGGTTTTTGCTGTGTGCGTGCCCCTACCACCTCGGTGCTCTTGGTGCTGGCCGGACCAATCTAGCAACACTGGTTGAAACTGGTAGTTTCTGATGTGGTGGGATAACGTTTCTATTGTAAAGATGTGATGCCGCGTTTAGAATGTTGTATCGTAATTGAAAAAAAAAAACCAAATTTCTCGTCATCTAATTAGTGACGCGCATGAATGGATTGTCGAGATTCTCTCTGTCTTTATCTACTCCCTTCCCCAACCCAACTAAACATTTCTGATATACTATTATCAGGAGTGTGCGTGTGTTTCTGGGAAAATAAGAACTGCTAAGTAACTGGTTGTTTTGGTTTGTAAACTCAACCACACATTCAGCAGAACATGGAGTGTGTGTGTTGTGTAGTAAGTCAAGTTAATTTAAGTTATATTGTTTTATGGTACGTTAGTTTATATTACATTAAAGTGTTTTATATTATTTTATATTAAGCTACATTATGTTGTAATATGCTGTATTTTATATGTGGGATACGTGAGTTATGTCGGCTATGCCAACCATTGGGAGGACTAATCGTCTTAAGACTAATGTGTGGACGTTGTGCAGAGGATCTGCATGGTCGCAAGGACGTTAAAAGCCGCGGTCACTAACGGCTTGCTTGGGATACCGGTCGCTCCTCCGTTCTAAATAGACTTGGTGTCACACAGGTGGCTCTGCGGTGCTCGACGACTTAGTTCTATTGTCTAAAAATACACATATAGATAAAAATTCTAGAAAACGCAAAAACAATCAAAACATTTGAAGTACAAAAGCTAAACTCCGAAGATTAGAAGCAGTAACGGAAGACAGTAACAAAATAGAAATAAATATAGGCAAAACAAGCTCGAATTTTTTTTTCATCACTATCTGTGTCTCTGTCCTCCGCAAACACTTACTTCAAAAATCGAAGAAAGTGCCTTGATGTACGTACAAAAGTAAGGATAGTCCAATTATATATGCGTCGCTCGGCAGTAGTTTTGGGCAAGATCCGCAAAGCGATAAACTCCTCCGGCGTGGACGTTCTATTTCTTCAAGAAACATATGTGCGCAAACAGGGCGCAAGTCACGTCTTCTTTGGACTAGAAACAAAAATACGTGTCGCCGCTGTACAAAACGACAGGTCCTGGGCTGCAGTTGCCATTTCCAATCCACTATGTAAAATGCAAATCATCACGTGTTTCGGCACAACACACTGTGTGTGTGCAGAAATACAAGTCCCAGGTTTCTTATTTTATGTCGTTTTATGCTACTTTCAGTTCAAAGACAATATTGAAAAACACTTCAGACACCTCAAGATAGTGCTCCACTCTCTAAGAGGAGAAAAGCTACTTATAAGAATAGATGCTAATGCTAGATCGACACTTTGGGGCTCCCCACACACAGACAAGAAGGGTGCTCAACTCGAGGCCTTCATTCACGACAATAACATGGTCGTTGTTAATCAAGCTGATCAGCCACCCACTTTCAGATCAGTGCAAGGCACATCAAATATTGACGTGACACTCGTTTCTCCGACAATAGCCAAGTTCATCAAGCACTGGGAGGTATGGAAAAGCTGGACAATAAATGATCATAATGCAATCTGCTTTTACGTATGCTTGCGGAGAGCAACGGAGAACGGTCCGTCTCCTGAGACTCTACGGTTCGACGTAAGTCAAGCTAACTGGGATCGCTTCGATGGATGCCTCCGGGATCTCTCGCGTGAGCGATTTGAAATGCTAGATCCGCAGTCGAAACTTGATGTAGAGGAAATGGCAATAACATTATCTGAAACTATTAAAGAGGCCTGCATAAAATCTATGGTCTATAAAAGTCTTCGACGTCCTACCAACCGTGGACACAAGAATTGCATAAACTAAAACAGACGACCTATCGCAACTATCTTTGTCGCAAAATGCAAACCTCGAAAGATTAAGCAGAACTCGTAGAAAATCAGAAACGCTTCCAAGCATCTCTTAGAATTATGCCAAGGAAATTCGGAAAACTAAGATCGTAAGTTGGCGTACCTTTGTCACCACTGCTGGTAACGAAAACCCATGAGGGTACGTGTACCGCCAGCAAGCTGAAAAAATTCGAACTGCACGAGTACTCAGTACTCTACATGCTAGAACTTTGGAAACAAAATCCCTCACAGAAACTGCTAATAGACTCTTAGACACACACATTCCGGTTGACCACGCGCTCGAGGACACGGCAGAACAACGCCGAGTACAAGAGCTAGTAAAGTCACAACCACAGACGCCAAACGCCCCTGAATTTTCATTAGCTCAGCTCAAAAAGGCCGTTAGTAAATTCCAAAACAAAAAAGCTCCAGGCCCAGATTTAGTTGAAGTAAGCAATTTAAAATTGACCTGCAGTATCATTCCACAACAATTCCTCAGGCTATTCAATAGTTGCCTTAAATGGGGAGTCTTCCCTACTGTTTGGAAAAAAGGATCTCTTCAAATTTTACTTAAAAGCGGAAACAAGGACGAGAGAGACCCGAAATCATATCGCCCAATATGTCTCTTATCGGTAATAAGTAAACACTTTGAAAGATTTCTAATGTATTATCTCAACGATTCGTCACTGGCTCCGGGAAAGATCTCCGACCAGTAGTTCGGGTTTATGCCCGGGAAGTCAGCGGAGACCGCAGTTGTCGAGTTACGACGGCTGATCTCTTCCCTTTCGGGAAAGTACGCGATTGCGCTACTCTTCGACATTTCGGGCGTCTTCGACAATGTTTGGTGGCCATTAATCTTTGAAAGTCTCCGAGAAAGAGACTGTCCACAAAACGTTTATGCAGTAATGCAGGACTACTTCAAAAACAGAAAAGTCTCGCTGTCTTTTGGAGATCTTCATATTACCAGAAAGACCACTCGCGGATGTCCAAAAAGATCGGTCCTTGGTCCAATATGCTGGAATCTCGTATTTGACCAATTATTGCGTTATCTCAATTCTTCTTTCGGTCCAACATTCGTCGCATACGACCTAATAGTTGTGGTCTCCGGCAATTCAAGCCGAGAAATATCTGAGCGCTGCCAGAAAGTCGTTGATAACGTGGTCGACTGATGTAGGTTTGCAAAACTAACAGTATAGCAAAGCAAAACAGAGGCAATCCTTCTTCGAAGCGAAGCTATTCAACGTAAGCCAATAGGTAAACGAGGTGGAGAACGCAATCAGACAGGGTTAGAAAAACGCAAAAGAAACTTCCTCGTCTCTCAAAGCGACCAACAATCCGTCTGGGAAACGGAACCATAAAATTTTGAAACATCGTGCGATACTTAGGTGTACACTTCGATCAAGGACTAGGAATCAAGTCTCATTGTCAATATCTTTGAAATAAGGTAAGCCCGTTATTTAATCGACTAAGTGCGCTAACTCGCAATTCTTGTGGATTACGTCATCGATCTCTAGCGGTTATCGATAAAGGCGTCTTTGCGCCCACAACTACATACGCGGCTGCAGGATGGGCAGATCTCTGCGGAGAACATGAAATGCGAATTCTTCGAAGTGCACAACGTCAAGCATTACTTGCGGTAACCAGATCAAATCGTCTTACCTTTTGGGATGCACTCTGTGTACTCGCGGAAACTCTCCCGATCAATCTCCTTCTCAAAGAAAGAAAAATCCTCTTTAACCCTCGACAAGGTGCAGATGTCAGAATTGGACAGGAAGTAATGCCTGCCACACATGCAGACATCAAAATCTTAGCTCGTAAAAACACCATTCAACAATGGCAAATGAGTTAGTCAAACTCAGCAAACGGTCGCATAACATATAACTTTTTCCAAAATGTTTAGGCACGTCCACATCTAACTTGGATAAAACCCGACTACTGGACTTTGCAGACTCTAACGGGTCATGGAGAATTCCGGGCCTACCTGACGCAAAGAGGACTGATTTCAAATCCAACAGGTCCATGCAAAAAAGAGATAAATATGGTAGAACACTGTCTTCTAGAGTTTCTCTGTTCGACGCTCAGCAAGATATACTCAAGGATGTTATATCGCAAGAATATTGGCGATGGCCAAATATAGCAAAATTTCTTACGCATAGCGAAAACGCGTTCAAAATATTTAAAGACTTCAATGAAGAAGCACTATGGCTAAAAAGCTGCATAGAGTGATACCTTCTGTACCCCAAAATTTTACTCTGGATTCTATTTATTTCTCTTTCATTTTCTTTTTTCTTTGGAACTGCAATCTTTAATACGACAAAACAAAAACAACACGACCCCATCGGGGGCCGAGAGGAACTATTAGGATCAACGGCTTAACTAGGTCGGATGTGTTACTCGAGGGCAAGTGCGCAGGCCTCCCCGTGATCCACCGTAGGTACGGATCTTTGCTCTACGAGAGTCTGACTCTTCGCAAGCAAAACCCGTAGCTAAACTGCGTATCCCCCAATGGCGGGCACTCTGGGTTTTCTCATCGCCTTTCTTGGGGACGTGGCGTAGCGGAAGGTAGAGTGAGTGTTTGTGCGTAGTACCTTTATGGGGCAGGTAGCACGAGTTTGTGGCTGAGGTTTCGGCCCACAGTATCACTGGTCCAGCACTCTTTCAAACATAGTGTTCCTATCTACCGTGTCGAGCTTGGTCGGGAAGCGATTCTGGCTGACGTGCCGGGCCTGGGCGAGGTGAACGCGGCCGGCGCGCGCGCTCTCGCGCGTGTCGTCGGTTCGGAACCCGAGCTCGGTCCCGTACCTTGGCTTCCCGCGAATCTTCCTTGCTGCGAAGCTTCCGTGGCGGCGCGAGCCGTCGTGGTCGTTCTCTTCGGTCGCCATTCAACACTCAGCTCAGAACTGGCACAGACTAGGGGAATCCGACTCTCTAATTAAAACAAAGCATTGCGATGGCCCTCGCGGATGTTGACGCAATGTGATTTCTGCCCAGTGCTCTGAATGTCAACGTAAAGAAATTCAAGCAAGCGCGGGTAAACGGCGGGAATAAATATGACTCTTTTAAGTAGTTGCTAACCTGGGCGTAGTGATGCGCAAAACAGAGCTCCTGAAGCTCCTTCAGCCTCTCTCAGCCAAGTCGACAACCTACTTCCTCGTGGTACCCGCTGGAAACGTCCTCGACGGCTAAATGGTTGATCGGCGTTCCAAGCGCGGTTGGCCTGAGTGACAATGCCCTATACAGGACTGTCTAATAACACTTTTATAAAACTGGCAAAATATTGAATTGACATAGGAATAAACACGGTTTAAGCTCCTGAAAATATAGAACATTTGGCAGAATGCGATATCTCTTTTTACTTTGAAGCCAGAAACGGATCGTAAACTTGGGTCAAGCCTTGTACCGACTTGGAAGGGCTCATCAGCGCTGGTGGCAATAATGCCCAGGAATGGTGGCTAGCTCTACACGTTTCTGTAATATAGAGCGAAATATGGAAAGACGTTTGGAGAGAGGAGCCTCGGAGGCAAGTGATTTAGTTCGCGTCTTTGGCGGATTACCTGCTGCCTGTGTGGCAAATAGACGAAGAGACGCTAGTGGTGCTTCCCCGCTCTTAGGAGCACCACCGAATAGACAATGAGAGCAGATGCTCCTGATCAGGCACACAAGCTTTGACATTAAATCTGACCTAGCCTTTTCAGCGCATTGTCCAGCGTGTCAAAGAGCCGGGCAAAATGTCGAATACTTAAGAGGATGCTGAACCGCCGTGTAACCTTGGAATCGGCTACTCGGCCGCTGGCGTCTGCTACGCTGTCCAGAAGGTAGCGCCATCTAGTCGGGCGACAAGGATAAATATATGTATCTTTTTCTTTGTCTCTCGATCCGTTCGCCTGTCTTTCTTTTAGACTGAGACAGACTAATCGTGGGTGATACTCTATTGACCACAGTACGATTCGACACCGCTCGATTCGACACAGATTTATTCGACACGAAATTATTCGACACCGTACGATTCGACAC
>NW_018021904.1:0-6745 GCF_002006095.1 Pseudomyrmex gracilis
AGACTAGTGGTTATAACGATCCGTATCGTGCTTGTGCGCGTATAATCTTGTCGGGCCGGAGATTAATTATATTACTCCGTGGCTGTATAAAACTTGCACGTAATATAAAGGAAATTGTAAGCATCTTATTTTTGATTATTTCGTTCTCTGATTTGTTTCCTTTCCTTTCCAAATTTCCGTACGTTAAACATACGGTCGTGCCGAAGGTCGTGACGGTAAACAGTTTATAATTGCCGAAGGACAAATAGACGAATACCGGGTCGAATAAATAAGCATACGTGGTCGAAATCAAGACGGTTATATTTGAAATTCTCTCGAACTTTACAGTCGTATTTCTTACAACAATTTATTCAGAAGTGGGATTAGAAACTCGTCGTGTGTGCTCCAAAAAATATATATTTCGTGTGTGCGCTCCAAGGACATTAAGACTTAGTGACTTTTATCCAAGTATTTCGTGCTGTTCGGTTGGTCGAGTGCCGTCTGAAAAAAAAAAAATATAAGAAGAAAGTGTTAGTAGTGCCGCTGTAATAAAGAACAAAATAATTGATATAAAATCGTTATGCCGAAAACACGGTCGATGGTCGATCGGGCCACATTGGAGGCAGCTTCTCTCGAGCACCTCCAGAATATGGCGAAACGTTATCGCCTTGCAGTCTCAACGGACAAATTTGCAATGATAGAATCAATACTATCATATGCAGAACGGCACGGAATAGAGGAACAAAGAGACGAAACAAGTAGAGATTCGCGTCCGCAGTCAGGTGCGTCGGGCGTGATCGAGCCGTCGGTAGCAGAAATGCTAAAAGACGCTATAGCAATGAATCAAGAGAGTGCCACAAGACAACAACAATGCATGCAGCAGATACAAGACATGCAACAACAGCAGCAACAATTCATGTTGCAGATGATGAAGCAAATGTCGAATCAAGATAAAACAGCTCCTATCAGTATACGGACAGAAGAAGTGCGCGCGAATGGAAATGAAGCCGGCGCGAGTGCAAGGTCAGAGCATGCCGGTTCACAGCAAAGATCATCACCCACTGTTGAACATACGGTACGTTCAAATGAAAATTTACATGGCGGAAATGCAACTAAGTGGTTAGCGACTCAAATTCCTGAGTTTGGCGGCAGTGATCAAGAAAATGTGGCAGCATGGGTGAACAGAGTGGACAGAGTAGCGCTCATACATGGAGCGTCGGACGGTGTCGTTTTATTAGCTGCTTCAAGCAAGTTGACGGGTTTTGCGAAACAGTGGTACGAGATTCAAATCGGCGTTGTGATTGAGTCGTGGCGTGCTCTTAAATGTGAAATATTAAAAGTTTTCGAAAGACGAGTGCCTTTCTACAAAGCCATACAAAAGGTAGAACAACGAAAATGGAATCCACAAAAAGAGTCGTTTGACCAGTATGCAATTGCTAAACTGGCTATGATGCACCATTTGGACTTAACAGTAAAAGACTCTATTCATCTATTAATAGGTGGCATAATTTCCGGTTCATTAAGAGCAACTGCCTTGTCATTTGTGAGCAGTTCCTTAGAAGAATTTATGGATCGAATGCGTTGTGTGTCGGAAGGATTTTCTGAAAGTGAAAAGAAGAATTCAGTGTCGGCCACAGACAATAGAGCAAAAGATAATGTGTGCCGCAATTGTGGGAGAAGAGGACACTCTCATAAAGTTTGCAGAAACGAACTGATGTGCTTTTATTGTAAATCAAAAGGACATCGACAGTATGACTGTCCAAAACTAAAAGAAAGAAATAAATCATCAATTCCAAGTCAACCAAGGCTGGCGCTGACGGCAGGAGCGGTAGAAGAGGAGGAAGAAGATGAAACTTCCGGAGAACCGGTGGCATTCATATCCGAGGAGGAGGGACGGCAGCTGGAACTCACAGGAACGATTATCAAGGTCGACAGCGTCGGAAACCAGCACTGCGATCTAACAGCGATGATTGACACTGGCAGTCCGGTATCGTTCATAAAATATAGTATATATAAATTAATTGTCGAACCTAACACTAGTATGTCTCACACTAACCGCAAATTTGTGAATATAAAAAACTTACCGCTAGATGTAGTAGGCGTGGTCACAGTCGATTTGTCGTTGCAGCTCCTAAAAAATAAAAAAATGTTAGTGGAATTTTATGTAATTAAAGATCAAGCATTTGCTACAGATGTTATATTAGGAAGAGATTTTATATTAAAACAAAAACTAACAGTCGTTTACAAATTACATGAGACGGAAAAAGAAAGTGAAGTCGTTTCAGCTAATTTGTTTTTACAATTGCCCATGGATGAGACGGAGCATCCAACGGATGATCTAAAAGTTAAATTGAAAGATATAGAAATTGATTTTGATCGAGCTAGTAAAGAAAAGTTAATTAATTTAATTGTGAATGTAGAAGAAATGGAGGTGCCGGCAGTCGACGATGACTATGCAGTGAGCGTGCGTCTTAAAGATGACTCGGTATACGCGTATGCGCCCAGGCGTTTTGCGCATGTGGAAAAAATGGAGATTAGGAAAATAATTGACGATTTACTAGATAGAGATATAATACAACCTAGTGTCTCGCCGTATTGTGCCAGGGTGATTCCGGTGCGCAAAAGAAATGGCAAGCTAAGACTCTGTGTGGATTTAAGGCCATTAAATAGTCGGGTTTTAAAGCAAAAATACCCATTTCCGGTAATTGAAGATTGCTTGACAAAGTTGACAGGCAAAGCAGTTTACACGTTGCTTGATTTGAAAGACGGTTTTCACAATATAAAAGTTCATAAAGATTCGACCAAGTTTTTTTCGTTCGCCACACCAGATGGCCAATATGAATATAAAAGATTGCCGTTCGGGTATTCAGAGGCGCCCGCTGAATTCCAGAAGCGGTTAATACAAATTTTGAATCCTCTAATAAAAGAAGAGAAAATAATCATTTATATGGATGACGTCCTAATTCCAACTAATACAGTAGAACAAAATTTACAAGTATTGTATGACGTTATGGAAATATTGAAAAAATATCACTTTGATTTAAATTATGATAAATGTCAATTTTTAAAGAAAAAGATTGAATTTTTAGGCTATGTTATTTCTGCCGACGGAATTTCTCTGAGCCCGAGACACACGGAAGCAATAAGTCGTTTTCCGCAACCAAAGAGCGTATCAGAAATACAAAGATTTTTAGGGCTAGCTAGTTACTTTAGAAAATTTATCAAAGATTTCGCGGTCAAGGCTAGGCCGTTACAAATTTTATTACGCAAAGACGTAGAGTTCGTGTTTAATGAGCAGTGTCAAGAAGCTTTTAATTTGTTAAAAAAAGAGCTGACGTCACATCCGATACTAGCATTATACAATCCTAGTGCCGAAACGGAGTTACATACCGACGCGAGCTCGTCTGGTTTGGGCGCTATGATACTTCAAAAACAATTAAATAATAAGTGGTCAGTAATATCATATTTTAGTCAAACCACAAACCAGGCTGAGTCACGATACCATAGTTATGAGCTTGAAATGCTCGCGATTGTAAGAGCAGTGGAAAGATTCCACATATATTTGTACGGATTGAATTTTACCATAGTAACTGACTGTAGCGCTCTTGTCTACGCCATAAATAAGGCAAATCTGAATCCGAGGATCGCAAGGTGGACTCTCACTCTTCAAAATTATACTTTTCGAGTAATACATCGTCCTGGAGAAAGGATGAAACATGTAGATGCGTTAAGTCGCAGTTTATGTTATACAAGTGAGCTTCCCCTTGAGCGTGAACTCGAGTTCAGACAGCTGGCAGATCCTAAAATTCAACAAATAAGCCATGATTTAGAATTTCAAAAGAGCGATAAATTCAAATTAGTGGATGGCTTAGTCTATAAGAAAGATGGTGACACTTTGAAGTTTGTGGTGCCAGATGCGATGGTGCACTCTTTATTGCGCGCGCACCATGATGATGTGGCGCATGGTAATCAAGAAAAGACCTTCCAGGGGATAAAAAAGAATTTTTGGTTTCCCTCAATGAGGAAACGAATCCATGATTACGTGGAAAATTGTTTTACTTGCCTTATGGCAAACGATTCTACAAATAGATTCGAGAGAGAAATATTACTTTATCCTGCTCCAAAAGTGGTAATGGAAGTTCTGCATATAGACCATTTTGGCCCGTTACAAGAAACTAAAGATCATTTCAGACATATTTTTGTAATTGTCGATGCTTTCACGAGGTTCACTTGGTTATGTCCAGTGAAAACAACCGCTTCTCGTGAGGTAATTAAACATTTAACCAGCATATTTGCTATATTTGGTAATCCGGATAATATTGTTTCCGATCGCGGGACCGCATTTACATCTAAAGAATTTTCTGAGTTTTTAGTAGAGCGTAATATAACTCACCGTAAAGTTGCAGTAGCATCTCCATGGTCAAATGGATTAGTGGAGCGTGTTAACCGATTCCTTAAAAGTTCATTGACAAAATTAATTGAAACCCCTGAAAATTGGAAGGAAAAACTTGATTCAATGCAATACATCGTTAATAATACTTACCATGCTGTTGTAAAGTCGACTCCAGCTAAATTGATGTTCGGTTTTGAACAACGAAATCACGCTGACTTCGCGTTAGCAGAATTCACCAAATCTTTGGCTGAGGTTGACTCTAACCTTGAAATTGAAAGAAATAAAGCACGAGATATTGCGTCAACGGCTACAGAATTAATACGGGCGTATAATAAAGAATATCAAGACAAACATTCAAAAAAACCATCTGTTTACAAAGAAGGAGAATATATTCTCGTAAGAGATACGCGTGTTAAACCTGGAGAGAATTCAAAACTAAAATCCAAATATAAAGGTCCTTACATTGTATATAAATGTTTGGGAAATAACAGATACGTTATAAAAGATATTCCTGGTTTTAATATTACAACTCGCCCGTATGATACTATTCTGTCTGCCGATAAACTAAAGCCGTGGATNAAACCGGTTCAACCGACAGTATAAAATTGTGTTCATGTTAAAATTGCTATGTTTAAAAATTTAATATATATATTTGTTAAAAGAAGTTCAGCGTATAAAAATAATGAAATCGTTTATGTTAAGATTACTATAGTTTATAATTTAGTCTATATCTATTTAAGAAGTTCTGTATTACATTGAAAAAAAAATATACTTACCTTTCCTTGTTGCGTCATCGTTTCCCGCGCTGTTACTATCGCTGGGAAATAAACCTGTAAATAAACCTGTAAATAAAACATTGTATTCTTATAGAACTTCGAGACGAAGTTTCGTCAGGATGCCCGAAGCTGTAAGAAATTTTCATACGGCGCGAAGGTATGCGAGCAGCCAAGCACGAGGTGCCTGCGTGCACGCTTTATTTCTGTATCGGCAGTTTGGCGGCGACACTTGCCGGGTGATCGATCGGCCCTTCGATATATTAACCAATCGAAGAAACCCGCGTGGTTACCGGAAGGCACGTGGTAATCAGAAGATTCGGGAAAGCTCTGGAATTTTCGCTGCGGTCGAGATGGGCCGGCGAATTTCGGAGCTCAGACACACTTGTTCCGAAAGGCAAACTGAACGGACGCTCTTAAGACTAGTGGTTATAACGATCCGTATCGTGCTTGTGCGCGTATAATCTTGTCGGGCCGGAGATTAATTATATTACTCCGTGGCTGTATAAAACTTGCACGTAATATAAAGGAAATTGTAAGCATCTTATTTTTGATTATTTCGTTCTCTGATTTGTTTCCTTTCCTTTCCAAATTTCCGTACGTTAAACATACGGTCGTGCCGAAGGTCGTGACGGTAAACAGTTTATAATTGCCGAAGGACAAATAGACGAATACCGGGTCGAATAAATAAGCATACGTGGTCGAAATCAAGACGGTTATATTTGAAATTCTCTCGAACTTTACAGTCGTATTTCTTACAGTACATATATATGTAAATAACNAAAAGAAAATCCCATTTTTTAGATTTTGCATAATCTGAAAGTATTTTGATTCCTACAAAAATTATNTATGTTTTTTAAGTAGCATTTGTATAAATCTTTATGAGACGAAAAAGTGAATTACATAATATTGTACTATAATTTCAGTACTTTTTGTTTTNTAATAATTAATAGTGCTTCTGTTGTATCACTCTTTTACAAATTGTGCAACATATATTTTTATACTAGATTACTATGTTAATTTGCAGCAAAAGTGAAAACTTTAGATGCGTTTACTTTCTACGCGCGGTCTTTTCGTTNCCCGCTCGTCTCACACATTACCATCCTTATATTTTGACAGCGCAATTTGTTAAATTAGCTGACAAAGCGGTTTTTACCAAAATGGAGTCTCATCTTATATAATTTTTGGTAGCTTTCGACACAGTCGTTAGCTGTAAATCTAAACTATGTCAAATAAACGCTTTTTTATCGAGTTCTTTAATGTTACAATGTTACACTTTTATAAAAAAATTGTTTTTATTTTATAAAAATTTTTATGTAGGCTACAGGCGAAGATCCACATAAAAACCTAACGCTCTAGTGGCACCTCACGGGTAGCGCGGAAGACCACTAATAAGACTTTTTATAAAATAAAAACAATTGTCGAGAGCTACCAAAAATTATATAAAATGAGACTCCATTTTGGTAAAAACCGCTTTGTCAGCTAATTTAACAAATTGCGCTGTCAAAATATAAGGATGGTAATGTGTGAGACGAGCGGGAAACGAAAAGACCGCGCGTAGAAAGTAAACGCATCCAGAGTTTTCACTTTTGCTGCAAAT
>NW_018021904.1:7778-15721 GCF_002006095.1 Pseudomyrmex gracilis
CATGAGAATTTTCATACATGTGTATATATATATATACATGCACGTTTATTCCTGCACAACATCCTGGGAATGGCTCGTATCGGCCTTGTTTCATTCTTAGTTTGACAATTTCACGAGCCTTTACTATTCATTCATTTTTTGAATTAAAATTTCAATTCTTAAATTCATATAAGATGCTATATTTGCATCACATTTATGATAGACTCTGAATACCCGCCTAACTACTTTTTAAAATATTGCGAAAAAAACTCCTCAGCCAAGAGTCAAATCTTTGATACATGTACAAAGTATTGCAAAGCGAGCTCCAAGTGCCTCGGTAGCCTAATAGGGAAAGCGACGGCCCGGAAAGCTAGAAATTCCAGGTTTAACTCCTGGCTGAGAAGTTGTGTTTGCAATATTTTAAACATTAGTTAGGGGAGTATTTGGGGTCTATTATATATGTGATGCAAATATAGCATTCTATATGAATTTAAGAAGTAAAATTTCAATTAAAAAAAAACTTATTTGTAATAATTTACGTGAATACATATATACATATGTGTATACATATATATATATCTATATACATGTATATATATATACACATATTATGTATTGTGACGTGGTGTTCGCGCCGCTTCCCCCCCTGCCACAAAAGATATCTTTTGAGAGAGTCCCGAAGTGTGGACCAGTCTTAAGTGCCAGGATCATCCAGGGGTTACACACCGTATTACGTTTTAGTTGCTCATTTCTTTTTGTTTTGTATTTTTTTTCTAATATGTAAAATTGGCGCCTCATCACTCGAGGGCTCACCCCACCGAAGGACATCAAGGGAGACAAGCAGACGGAAAACTTAGCGAGGAACAAGGCGCGAGCCAGAACCCAGGGGATCGAGCGCCAGTGGCAGTGCGCAGAGGCTACGGTCCTGACTTAGGCAGGCTCAATCCTTTACGCCAGGGAGCGCAAGCGGCACGCGAACGACAGCGTTGCCAAGCGGCCGTAACCACCTGCAACTATTAACGGGCAAATCTGCCTTTTGAAGCCAGCTACCAGCTTAGAGAAGCTTCGGGGCCGAAAGAAGACTTTCTGGAGGTCCACCCCAGCCAGCCGGACACGATACGATTGGACCGACCAAGTAGGAATCCTGCAAAAGGGAAAACATGTTCATAATTCGCGGGTCGTGCTTTAGTAGCTCGCGCGACCGCGAGCGCCGCGCTTGATACCTCGCCGCGCTCTGATGGCCGGCGAGGCCGACCCCACGTGATTCTAGCGCGCCCCGGTGCATCGACCCTGAATCAATCGCGATCCTCGCTCTCTTGGTCGCTAACCCTTGTACAAGTCGGACGCACGGAAGGACTCACGGAAAGTACCGTCTGGAGAATAACTGCCAGGAAAGACGTTATGTCCCAGGACGACGATATCCGGTGAGGTGCCTCGTTTCTTGCAGCCACGAATTTGCGTGCCGAGTTCTGTGTCGAGACTAGTCGCCGAATTTTCGCGTTGTGTCGGGCAAGGACAAAACCTTCGCCATATTGGTTCTTTTTTGGACGGCGGCTAGAATCGGATTCACGGGGCTTTGTGGTACTACTTCGTAGGCTTAAGTGCGTTTAGATTTCGCGAGTATTTTGTTAAACTCGAACTTAGTGAATTTTCTGGATAAAGACGACGGTAAGGTGCCCTCGTTTACTTGTTATCCACGAATCGGCGTTACTCGTGTCTTGTGTCGAGGCTAGTCGCTGAATCTTGCGTGTTGATACCGGCAAGGACATAACCTTCGCCATAATTTCGAATTTTCGGCAGCGGCTAGAATCGGACCTCACGGGGCTTTGTGGTATTAGTTCGTAGGTTTAAGTGCGTCTCGCGTAGGTACTTTATTGAGTATTACAAGCCCTGGAGTTCCGGTAACGCGCCAAGCAGCTTCCTGGTCATTTTGTTGTGTTTCGCGTGTAAAAGTGTTTGTCTATCTTTTCGCGACCGCCATATTCTCGTATCGAGTATCGTACCGAATATCGTACAGTTATCTGGCAATCTAGCAGATCTATCGTTTGTTTATTTAAGTAGGTCGTTAATTGCGACATTGCACGTTACTTTACCGTATCGCTATCACCTTGTATGAAGCATGTTGATTTTCCGAGTAATTTGCCTCGAGTGAAGGGAGTGCGATTCGGAAGAGCAACAAGAAAGAATATTCGCGCCCGTCTTGTGTGCGTGTGAGTTATCTTCGAGCAAATTTCTTGCGACGAGCATCGTTCAGCTAGTCGCAAGCGTACCTTGAATACGCCGTCGCGTTTGCTAGCATATGCTCGGCCCTTGGAATTCGCCTGGGATTTATTGTACCGTCTCGATCCCGGCCGCCTTGAACGGCGAGCCGATTATTGTATCGAAAAATAGAAGAATACCGTTGTTTTAACAAACTAAAAGAGACTATTGTACTGAATCTGGGAATTTATCGGATCGGAGAGTGCATAGCTCTCGTTCCGTGTGTCAAATTTCACGGCGGACCCGCCATTCTAAACAGACAAATTTTACCGTTATTTTCGATTCTAAATTGAACTAGCTCTTCCGATTTTGCGAGCGCTTCACTCCGGTGTGCTAATTTGTACGTGCTTGCTGCAGTGTAACTAACTGAATTACATCAAGACCAGTGACGGGAATTCGGCGAGAGCTTTACGTCGTGCATGCACGCGGCGTAAGCCCGACCAGCCCCTACAAAATCAAGTAAATCCGACGGCGTAGATATTACGCCTTGCGACCCACTTTTGCACGTCTAGTTGTAAGCGCACGAGTTTGATAAAGTAACCTTTTTGGCTGATTTGATCCTTCTGAATGCTTGCATAACACGCTTGGTACTTGGTCTATTCTGCCACCCGAGAGTATCTAGTTGAAATAAAGCTAGAGGGACGACGCTAGAGTTTCCGGCCTTACAAATTCTATATCGAATCGGTTCCGCGATTAATTGCGTTTCTACGAAACAAACACCGTTATATATATATATTTGTAGTATTAACTATTCTTATTAAGAATGTATTTAAATTTTTTTTAATATTTTTTTCCTCTCTTTCTTTCTTTGTTATTTACTTGCGTGTGAACGCCACATAGCTATGTGAAAATTGATAACTCTATTTTTGTATTGTTGTTTTTTCTTTTGTAAACGTGTCTCTTACTCCGCAGCAGTGTAATAAATAATTGTCAATTAATGTTCTGATCCAAAGTGTGATTAATTCTGGATATAATTCGAGATTTGTTCGGGACAGCCTTGGTTATCTATCGTATAAACTCAACCCCTCTTTGTTCAAATAGAGTTAGACGTCTGGCGCCCAGAATTTTTTCAAAGGATCCGTTGGCTCGGCGCAGTGGTGTGGTCGTTTTACAATCCTTTTCTCTCCTGCCGATACAGACGTTCCCGATCTCGCGGACTTCCGTGTCCCGATTTTGTACTTCCGTTTCGGGCGGGGCGACGCGAGAAATTTGTAAGAACTCAGAAAAACGTCAGAATATATATATATATATATATGTATATATAAATATATATATACATATATATATGATTATGTGTATATATATATCAAATGTAACATTATGTAACTGCAGTTTTCGAACCCAAATTAACCTAGCACCCCTACCATAAAAAAACGAGGTCTCATTTACCAAAGCATTTAATGCTATTTAGTTGCAATTAGTTGCCGTCAAAACAAATATTTTTGCTTTTCACTATTTGCTACAATTTATACTTAAAGTTAGGGGTGCTAAATAAAAGCTAAGCTACAACCCACCACACAACAACAAACCTAAAAAATCAAGAACAAACCTAAACACAAAAATATATACACATCATACTTATTTGCTTGTTTTTTGCTCTACGATAGCAACACAATATTTTTAAAACTCCTATTATTTAAAAATTGCCACTACTGTAGTATGCAAAATTCTATACAATACCATGAATTGCTCAATCAATTTCTTCATCAAAATACTTCTAAATTTATTTCTTTTATAGAAATCCACCTACAAATTTGTTGCTCATTGTTTCTTGCAAAACAGAAAGAAGGTGCTTTATTAAGCACGAAAACAAAGTACATTAACACCATTCCTTGCTTGATCCTATTTGTTATAGAGAACTACTTCTAGATTTATTTGCTCTAGAGATGTCATGCTAAAAATTTGTTGCTCGTCGTTTCTTGCAGAACAGAGAGGAGGTGTTTTATTAAGCACAACAGTAACATACATGAACAACAGTAATTGCTTGATCCTATTTGTTATAGAACTACTCCTAAATTTATTTGCTTGATAGATGTCCCGCTAGGAATTTGTTGCTCAACGTTTCTTGCAGAACAGAGATGAGGTGCTTCATTAAGCACAACAGTAAAGTACATTAACACCGTTAATTGCTCGATCCTATTTGTTATAGAACTACTGTCACCAGGGCCCTAGGAGAGACTTCAACCGGAGGGCGTACAGTCATCGCAACCTAGGGAGGAGCCACAACTAGAAGAACCGCAGATGAACGGACAGGAGGAGCCGACGGTAGAGGAGAAGTTGGCGGAAATCCTGGAAGAAGCCGCGGAGGACGGCGTGGAAAGCGAAGAAACAGCGGTGCAAACATGAATGTAAACTCAGTTCTATTAAAAAATAAGGTTAAGCTGTTAAATATATATAAAGGACATAAGTGTAAAGTTAGCTTTAAGGATAGATGTTGTTTGATAAGGCCGTTAAGTTCTAAGGCCAACGAAGAGTTTATTTTGTGTTAATGTTTGAAGTAGTTTTTTGTAAAACTAAAGTTAGTTTTAAGAAGTAATTTTGTTTTGATTTTAAAGAGTAACGGGCCCGGAGGCCAGTAAAGTGTTTATTTTGCCTTAAGGTTCAGTGTATGTTAGTTTTAAGTTTTGTTAGTAATAGGATTGGAAAGAGAACTAGAATGGTTCCCCTCACTCAAATGTACACACACATACATTGGCAAAGAGTAACAAAAAAAAACAAGCATTCAAACGATTCATACAACACATACATACACACACCTAATAAGAACAAATATACACTTCATTAAAACCACACACGTTAACCAACCTCACCTCACACAAGTAGTTACAGGTCTTAAGGGTAACATTTAACAAGTACATATACACAAAATACATCCATAAGGGATAACGCAGACACTAAACACACACACATTAAACATAAATTCTCACACACACATGCACTCACATTAATATACACATAAAGATAAGAACACATGCACACGTGCTTTAAGGGCTAAAACATACCACATGACAAACAAATACTCACGAAGATCACACACATGTATTTGCGTCGCTTAAGACACACATATAAACCTACGTGCACATATACACGCACACATGCAAACACACAAATACGAACCCTTAAGGATCCAAACACACGCCATTTATACACTGCATTCGTACCAATTCACATACACACACAATCGACTTTTAATAAACACTTTTACATAAACCATACAATTAAGACTTCACACTTATATATAGAGACAGGTATCACCCACACAAGGCAAAGACACAAAAATCCTTTCTTAAGGATGAGAAATAAAAACATAGAGTGGGGAGAGCGCAGGCGCGAGACAGGAAGAGACCTGCAGAGGAGTCAGTTAGAAACAGGCGCTCGCGACGGGCAGGTCGTGCGACGTTACGCGAACGATAAACAGCCTGTAACACTCAATTTAAACATATTTCACAATAAGTAGAGTCGCGAGATATTAAGAACCAAAGAATAGAGTTTGTTAAGAACTGTGAAGTAAAAAGTTTATTGATCCAAAGAGCGACAGCATGTAGTGTCCTGTAAAGAAAAGGAAATATATATGTTATATATTATAAAACTATTTGTGTTGTTGGAACAATACTTACCCGGTGCATCCTTAATCCTTTCGGTGAATCCTGGTCCACGCGGAGGTCCTGAGCATCTTGCGGGGAAACCGTTGATCCGTCCGGGACTGCGTAGAGACCTGAAACAGAAAAAAAGCAGATTAATCCTTGTCCGTTGGAAAAGAAACGGACTGGCGACCGTGATTACTGTGAGTACACAGCAAATTTCCTACCTAACCCCGGTCACATTACTTCTAGATTTATTTACTTGATAGATGTCCCGCTAGGAATTTGTTGCTCAACGTTTCTTGCAAAACAGAATAAAGGTGCTACATTACACATAAGAGTAAAGTATATAAGGTGGAAGAAGAATATAATTGAGTAGTCAATGTTTGCGGTAAAATGGTATCTAACACTAAATATTTTTTGTGTTGCTTTCTTTTTATGTCTCATTTTCTTTTTCTTTTTTTGGTCTGTCCCGTTCTTTCTCGCTCTTTCTTTCTCTCTCTCTTTCTCTCTCTCTCTCTCTCTCATTTTCTTTCTGTTTTTCCTAGTAGAAAGTAGTGAAAGTTTTTATAAATTTCAACTTTAACTAGCCGTGTTTGTTACTCCTACGATTGATTAAAAACACAACAGTTAAAAACCAAAAAATAATACTGTTTCGGACTACGGCTAAAACGCTTGGTTTCTCTGTATATTGACTTGTCTTGACAGAAAAGAAGTATAAAAACTAACAAGAATTCCGGCTAGTAAAAAATAAGAACTGGTTCTCAGCACCTAAAACAGAAAAATAACAGAGTAATATAAGCAAGTGGTGCCAGAGAAGAGTAGAGAATCACTGCTCAGTGCTCACGATCTCATGTTACGCACGATACTGTCCTACCGCATTAACCTTTAAAGAGCCGGAAAACCAATATTTTGGCGCACCAGAATACCTTGTTCAATTTCTTTTTTTTTATTAAATATTAATGTTCTTAATATTATTAGCAATTTTTAATATTATTTAATGTCAATTTGCCCGTCTCTCCCCCACTTACCCCGTACCTCTAATTTTTATGTGAGATATTCTAAAACAAATACATGGCTTGATTCGCGTGCGGCTGCAATTATAAACAAATTTATCAAAACTACAAATTAAAATACAAATACAAATACAAATACAAATATATATTAAATACAAATTTATTAAAAATCAGAAAATAAACAAAAAAACAAAACCAAAGAACATAAAATTGAATAAAAAATAAAAAAAATAAAAAAAAATAAAAAAAAATAAAAAACTAAAAAAAAATAAAAAAAAAAAATAAAAATAAATAAAGAAACAAAAACAAAAAAAATTAAAATAAAAAAAAGAAACATAATTCTGCCACAGACGGTCTCAAGCCCGTGTTCAAAAGAAGAGGGTGTTTCAAAATCATACGTGATGAAAAAGGTAGTTTTTGTAATATTATAGAGGTTATGTCCAGGTGTATTGTGTTTTTGACATTGGATTTTGATTCTACATCGAAAAATACATCAAAAACATATATCTGCACTTCCAACTAAAAAAAATCAAAATTGCGGGATAGAAAAAGTAGTTTTTGTAATTTTATAGGAGTTGTTTTCAGATTTATTGTATTTTTGACATCAGATTTGGATTCTACGTCAAAAAATACATCGGAAACGCATATTTATACTTCCAAATTGATGTGAAAAAAATTTCATATGCGGGCTGATCCCTTCCGGACCGGAAAGCCAATATATTGGCGCTACCCATGATCGACACTTAGTGTATGGTCAATCCATGATATAAGATACCTTTTTTACCACTTTACTAAGGCGGATATGCTCTTTCAAATCCCGGCCCTCTAAAGGTTAAGTAAGGTAAGCAGTGTAACAAGCGGAATAGAAGCAGCGGACAAGAGGCAAGGAAAAGAAGCAAAGCCCACCGCAAGTACTCCGAGGAAGCATTAACAAAAGAAGCATTACGGATGCATAAAAGGACCAACGGAAAAAAGAAAAATTCAGCTCAAATTGAGGCAAGGTGAACAACTACGGAAGCGACAACCAAAGCGGCAGCGTACAACGGTAGCGCACGGCGGCAGCGTACAGCGGCGGTAGCAGCGTCAGCAGCAGCGGCGGCGACATAGA